>NC_090654.1:176466429-176711156 GCF_040937935.1 Hyperolius riggenbachi | reverse complement strand
TGTGGCACCGTGCGGCATAGTCGCCGGGGCTTCCCCCAACGGCTCATTACCACCAAACTTCAACGGGGGCAGAGGGCCGCATTGAGTGCTGACGACCTGCTCGCGGTGAAATGGAAGGACAAGAGGGACGTTTACTTTCTGTCCACCATTCACGCAGACACGACAGTCCAAATTCAACGGCGAACTGAGGTCATTGAAAAAACCCTTGTCGTCCACGAGTATAATACCAACATGGGAGGGGTGGACTTCAATGACCAGAGGTTAGCGCCCTATTTACTTTCCCGCAAAACAAGGCGCTGGTATAAAAAAGTGTCCTTTTATTTAATTCAATTGGCAGTTTACAACAGCTTTGTTCTCTACAGTAAGGCTGGGAGAACTGGATCGTTTCTACAATTTCAGAGACAGATCACTATGGAACTCCTGTATCCAGGAGGTGCCCGGGCCCAACCCCAAGATGCAACTAGCAGGCTGCATGGAAGGCATTACGCCTATCCGATTCCAAGTACCCCAGGTCACCGAATCCGAAGAAAACGCTGTCGTGTCTGCAGCAGGGCTGGAACAAGGCGTGACACCACTGTTTATTGTCCCCGCTGCCCTGACCAGCCTGGACTATGCCTAGGGGAGTGTTTTGAGAGGTACCATGAGCAGGTACACTATTAGAGAGTAGGGAACTACAGACACAGCGGTAGGCACACAAGGGTCTCTCAGTGCTATTTCACACTGCTGCGATGCGTTAGGGCAAAATGCCTAGCGAAAGTCACACTTTGCGGTCCCCCCCTACGCCGGAAGTGCTTGACTTAACACTAGTGCATGCCTACGTTACTGCGTGGCTTCTGTGGCAATTTCGATCGGCCCGGAAGTCATGTTAGTCTATGGCGACGCAGTTCATTACTAGGCCGAATGCTACTCTTGTGGTATTCCATGAAGGTCTGTTTTGGACGATACGGTGCGGCGGGCTCGACCCACCGGATATGTCAATATGCAGTGTGAAACCAAACATCTGGTTTTGAGAGAGCGTAATACACAGGGCTGCCAGAAACCTCTCCTTTCACTTGGGACAAAATGCGTAATGTACTTCGCCACAACTCTGTGCGATTTGCACTTCGCACATTGTCCCATGGGGGAGGAGAGGTTTGTCCTCGGGAGGTAAGTTAAAAAAAAACAAAAAAAAACAAAAAACAGGTAAGCAAAGAAGCTAATGTTTAGTTTGCAATGTTAAGGTTTTTATTAAAAAAGTTCAGTTTATTAATGTTAATGAAGTAATTGCTTTGCTGCTTGCCTGTTTTTTGGTTTTTTTTTGTATTTTTTTTCCTTTTTCCATCCAATAACCTTCCAGGTGGACCGAGCGAACGACTAACCAGCTGCAGCACTGATGGTGCATCCTGACAGAACATTGCGCGTCTGTCAGCTTACACATAAGTCGGTGCATGCAGCGCTGCAGGACGAGATTTCTCCTCCGCAGTCAAAAAGATACGTTTGCCGAGGCATATGGGCCGAGGAGTGGTGTTGGGGATTCATATGCTTTGGCAAACACTTTGTATCAAAAAAGAACTCTGGCAATGATTTGTTCATCCACATCGATCGGTGTGAATGGATAAATCAGGTTTGCCAGGGCATACGAGCTGGTGGGTTTGGATTTTTGGGGCGGCAGCTCCTATGTCCTGGCAGACGCCTTCTCCTCCTTTTTGTATTGTTTTGTCTTTTTTCTTCTCTCTTTTTTCTATCCAGACCGACCAATCAGCTGCAGCACTGATGGTGCATCCTGACAGAACATTGCGCGTCTGTCAGCTTACACATAAGTCGGTGCATGCAGCGCTGCAGGACGAGATTTCTCCTCCGCAGTCAAAAAGATACGTTTGCCGAGGCATATGGGCCGAGGAGTGGTGTTGGGGATTCATATGCTTTGGCAAACACTTTGTATCAAAAAAGAACTCTGGCAATGATTTGTTCATCCACATCGATCGGTGTGAATGGATAAATCAGGTTTGCCAGGGCATACGAGCTGGTGGGTTTGGATTTTTGGGGCGGCAGCTCCTATGTCCTGGCAGACGCCTTCCTCTTTTTTTTTTTTTTTTTTTTTTCTCCAAAATTTTTTGGCAGATATTTTTTCATCCACATTGATTGATTGTTTGACGTTAATTTTTCCTTTCAGCCCACAGTGCATTACCCTTATGCCCAATATAAGGAGTATAGCAGAAACTCCTAATACTGGCCATACATGTAATGATTGCAGAGACCCTAAAATGCCAGGACAGACCCCACGAATGATGCCATTTTGGAAAGAGGACACCCAAAAGTATTCCGTGAGGTGCATGGTGAGTTCATAGAATGTTTTATTTTTTGTCACAAGTTAGCAGAAATTGTGGTTTTGTGGGTTTTTTTTGTTTTTTCACAAAATGTCATTTTCCGCTAACTTGTGACAAAAAATAACATTTTCTATGAACTCACCATGGCCCTCATGGAATACCTTAGCGTGTATTCTTTCCAAAATGGGGTCATTTGTGGGGTTTGTTAACTGTCCTGGCAAGTGGGCGGGGTGCTAAATTTTGAGCACCCCTGTAAAGCCTAAAGGTACTCATTGGACTCTGGGCCCCTTAGCGCAGTTAGGGTGCAAAAAAGTGCCACACATGTGGTATCGCCGTACTCGGGAGAAGTAGTACAATGTGTTTTGTGGTGTATTTTTACACATACCCATGCTGGGTGGGAGAAATACCTCTGTAAATGACAATCTTTTGATTTTTTTACACACAATTGTCCATTTACAGAGTTATTTCTCCCACCCAGCATGGGTATGTGTAAAAATACACCCCAAAACACATTGTACTACTTCTCCCGAGTACGGCGATACCACATGTGTGGCACTTTTTTGCACCCTAACTGCGCTAAAGGGCCCAAAGTCCAATGAGTACCTTTAGGATTTCACAGGTCATTTTGCGGAATTTGATTTCCAGACTACTCCTCACGGTTTAGGGCCCCTAAAATGCCAGGGCAGTATAGGAACCCCACAAATGACCCCATTTTAGAAAGAAGACACCCCAAGGTATTCCGTTAGGTGTATGGCGAGGTCATAGAAGATTTTATTTTTTGTCACAAGTTAGTGGAAAATGACACTTTGTGAAAAAAACAATAAAAATCAATTTTCTGCTAATTTTTGACAAAAAATAAAATCTTCTATGAACTTACCATACTCCTAACGGAATACCTTGGGGTGTCTTCTTTCTAAAATGGGGTCATTTGTGGGGTTCCTATACTGCCCTGGCATTTTAGGGGCCCTAAACCGTGAGGAGTAGTCTGGAAATCAAATTCCGCAAAATGACCTGTGAAATCCTAAAGGTACTCATTGGACTTTGGGCCCTTTAGCGCAGTTAGGGTGCAAAAAAGTGCCACACATGTGGTATCGCCGTACTCGGGAGAAGTAGTACAATGTGTTTTGGGGTGTATTTTTACACATACCCATGCTGGGTGGGAGAAATAACTCTGTAAATGGACAATTGTGTGTAAAAAAATCAAAAGATTGTCATTTACAGAGGTATTTCTCCCACCCAGCATGGGTATGTGTAAAAATACACCCCAAAACACATTATAGTACTTCTACTGAGTATGGCAATACCACATGTGTGGCACTTTTTTGCACCCTAACTGCGCTAAGGGGTCCAAAGTCCAATGAGCACCTTTAGGCTTTACAGGGGTGCTTACAATTTAGCACCCCCCAAAATGTCAGGACAGTAAACACACCCCACAAATGACCCCATTTTGGAAAGTAGACACTTCAAGGTATTCAGAGAGGGGCATGGTGAGTCCGTGGCAGATTTCATTTTTTTTTGTCGCAAGTTAGCAGAAATGGAAACTTTTTTTTTTTTTTTTTTTGTCATTAAGTGTCATTTTCCGCTTACTTGTGACAAAAAAATAATATCTTTTATGAACTCACTATGCCTCTCAGTGAATACTTTGGGATGTCTTCTTTCCAAAATGGGGTCATTTGGGGGGTATTTATACTATCCTGGAATTCTAGCCCCTCATGAAACATGACAGGGGGTCAGAAAAGTCATAGATGCTTGAAAATGGGAAAATTCACTTTTTGCACCATAGTTTGTAAACGCTATAACTTTTACCCAAACCAATAAATATACACTGAATGGGTTTTTTTTTTTTATCAAAAACATGTTTGTGCACATTTTTCGCGCTGCATGTATACAGAAATTTTACTTTATTTGAAAACTGTCAGCACAGAAAGTTAAAAAAATCATTTTTTTGCCAAAATTCATGTCTTTTTTGATGAATATAATAAAAAGTAAAAATCGCAGGAGCAATCAAATAGCACCAAAAGAAAGCTTTATTAGTGACAAGAAAAGGAGCCAAAATTCATTTAGGTGGTAGGTTGTATGAGCGAGCAATAAACCGTGAAAGCTGCAGTGGTCTGAATGGAAAAAAAGTGCCTGGTCCTTAAGGTTTAGAAAGACTGTGGTCCTCAAGTGGTTAAAGGGAATATTAAACCAAATAAAAAAAATTATTTACCTGGGGCTTCTTCCAGTCCCCTGGACTCCTACTGTGCCCAAAATGTCGTCCTGATCTCCTCTAGGCAGTAGCTGTTGGTGCCAGTCGGCGGCTACTGCGAACATGCGGCCCTGACCCTATGCCTGCCAGAGCCCTGCTCGTAAAGCTGGGCTGTCGGTGGCGGCTACTGCCCACGCGCGGCCCTTAGCTGTACAAGAACGCAACCAGAGTGTGTACAGCTAAGGGCCGCGCGTGGGCAGTAGCCGCCACCGACAGCCCAGCTTTACGAGCAGGGCTGTGGAGTGGGTGCAAAAATCATCCGACTCTGATGTTTATGAAACCACCGACTCCAACTCCCACTCAAGGTACCTAAAATGGCTCCGATTCTCTGACTCCTTAGTCTAATACTTACCAGGTCTGTGGTTTTGATACAAAAATCATCAGACTCAGTTAATAAAACCACCGACTCCAACTCCAGGTACCCCAAATTGCTCCAAATGACTCCAACTCTGACTCCACAGCCCTGTTTACGAGGGTCGCCGTTGCTGCCCAGAGGGGGTCAGAAGGATGTTGTGGGCACAGAAGGTGGCTGGAAGAAGCCCCAGGTAAGTTACAATCTTTTTTATTTGGCCTAAGATTACCTTTAATTCAGTCAATTGGGAGTCTTTTTAATCTAATGCTTCAGCAAGTAAGCACAGACAGTGTCTAAGCAAGATCAAAATTCACAGTGCTCAATGATGCAATGCAATAATCATGCAACCGTTTGTACAGGAAGCATGGGTCTTGCCAGTTAAAGCAGGTACAGTATTTATAGTGTGCTCCACTGTCCACATTTCTGTGCAGCCTGGATGCTACCGTACAGTGGTGTAGTTAAGGAACTGTGGGCCCCGATGCAAGTTTTACTTTGGCCCACCCAGGCACGCTATACATAATGGATACGGTGCACCAAAACCTGCCAAAGACAACCACAGTATGAGAGGTGCAAGAAGGGGATGGGAAACAATTTGTTAATGATTACTACTATTTAAAGCATCTATATAAGTGAATATTACCAGCACAAGACCAGTCTCAGATGACAGGCAATTCCCTCAGTAATAAGGAAGCAGCTTACACAGGACGCATAGGTCTCACTTTTGAGGTTATCTACACAGACCCACAGTAGTGTGCAGACTACAAGTGGCTGACAGCCCGCCTACAGACTCAGCTCATGGGTCTCTGACTGATATATGACGCATGCTCCCGCCCACTTCCCACTATAGCAGGATACAGAATACTGCAGAGGCAAAAAACAGGTTTACTGTAAAAGAAGTTGTTCTATTAAATCTGGATTTACTATACCAGGCGTTACTCCCATTATAATGGTGCTTGGCCAGGAGCTGGACACATGGTTTACTATAGCCAAAGTTTTACTATTTGAGTTTACTATAACGAGATTATCCTATATAATAAAACCTGTGTCTCTGCATCCTGTCCCTGTGTGTGTGTCCCCGCTTCCAGACTTGACAGTTTGCGGTCTATGAACCTCATTAAAATTGTGGGAAATAACATTTTTTTCCTACTGCCAAGCAAGCAACATCTCCCTGTGTGCATATACTGCAGACAGCGGTGGAGGACGGGCTAGCGGGACAAATCTGTGCTCAGGTTGCTGGGGGGTGGGGGGGGGGGGGTTGGGAGGAGCGCCTATAGCCTAGCGTCCATTTTTTAATGGGCAAGCTTTTTTACTAGTATTGTAATAAATTGCATTTCTCACATGCAAGAAACAACATAATGCACAAGTCCAGGACACTGGGCTGAATACGAAAAATCATCTTCAATTCATGCATTGCACAGATGAAGCCCACAAGCTGAAATGGCCATCTGCAAGTTGGATTTAATTTGCTTAAATCAATAGTTACAAGTCTGCTATAGACCAGAAATTATAGATCTACATGTAACTTACAAAGGCTCAAATGATTTGCATGTGCTGTTCAGATGTGTTGTCTTATTCAAACCAGAGGTGCTAACCCTTCCCACTCCACCCAAAGCAACTTTGGTAGAGTTTTCACTTTGACTTGATATGATGTAACACATGGTTATGTCCTGCATCCATTCCAGACAAACACAATTGGAAGTTCTTAAGGCCGGTTACACATTGAAAACGTGCAGGAGAACGGCTCCAGAACGCGTTGCGGCGTGTCGTCGCGAATCTGCGGTGCGACGCTGAGTAGCGGCGGTAGTAATTAATTAACCCGAAGGGGAAACGCCGATTCCCGACGATAAAATGCGCCGGGATGCGTCGTACCGCAACGCATCGAAACGCAGCGTCGGGTGTGAAGGGGTGTCTATGGACTTTCCTTTTACCTTGGTTAACGCAAAGTATAGACTTTGCGTTAAAACGCCGAAAAAGGGCTCTGGTGTGAAAGAGCCCTAAAAGCTGGCTTTACTGTTCAGAAACAGGTCAATGTGCCCCCTCAGCAAGATGCTAGTACTGAGAATATATTCAGGAAATGTGGCATTATAAATCACTACTGCCATTTCTGCTGAATCGGAGTTCCTGAGAAATCCAGCAGAATGGAAAGAGGACATCAGGCCACACAAACAGGACAAACTGCAGAGATTCAATATCTTGTTTATTAGGAAAAGTACAAATGTCAGAACAAGAGGAAACACAGGAAATTTGCAAGCACTTGTATAAAGGCAAATATTAGGAAGGTAACCAATGTATTGGGATATTTGTGCAATGCTTCTGCTTGCATAGAAAAAAAAATTGGATACTGAAAGGCTGAAAGCTCATCTTCTGAATTTAAATTTTATAGATGTAAGGGCTGGTGCACACCAGAGCGGTTCTGGAGCGTTTTTAAAAACGCTTGCAGGCTGAAAACCGCTTGGGTAATGTATTTCAATGGGCTGGTGCACACCAGAGCGGTTCGTTTTTTCCACAAACGCAGACTCGGGGGCTGCAGCATTTTTTAGATTTCGGAGGTGTTTCTGTCTCAATGTTAAAGTATAGGAAAGTGGAAAACAGCAGAAAAACGCTTGATCAGAGCGGTTTTCCAGGAGCTGTTCAGTAACAGCTTTAGGCTGCTTTCTCACCAAGACGTTGCGTTTAGGGGGACATTATAGGTCGCATAACGTGCCCCTAACGCAACGCCTGGTGGTGGTGGAGGAGGATGCTACCAAGAGCCGCGTTAAAAGCAGCTCTAGGTGCGCCTGTTCTATCGGATAAGCTGCGGAGACCACGTGAGCGGAGCATCTCAGCGTCCCGCCAGCCAATCAGCGGCCGCTCCAGGAAGTAAACACTGCAAAGCAAGTGAATAATAAGTAGCCATGTGCCTGGCTACGTAGCGGACTCTCCCCGCCTCCTCCCAGCCCATAAAATAAAAAATTCACCCATACTGAGCATGTGCAAACAGTCTAACACGGCTTAAGCCGCTAGAACGCACAGTATGCTGCACCTGAAAAGAACGTGCAGCGTTACTGTGTAACGCAACGTGGGCACTGTGAACAGCCCATTGATTTTTCATTGCTGTGCGGTGCGGTGCGTTACAGGCTGCACTAATGTGCGCCTGTAACGTCTTACTGTGAAAGCAGCCTTACTGTAACAATATTTGAAATCTGCTACACAAAAACGCTCCAAAAAACGCTAGGCATGTTTAGAAAACCTCTCTAAACAGGCCTAGAATCTCTCTGAAATCTGCTTCAAAAACCTCTAGCATTTTGCAGATCTGCTAGAGGTTTTTGGTGTGCACTGGCCCTAACTCCTCAGCCCTAACTCTTCAGCCCTAATATAAGCTTTCAAATGTGGTGCTTTACTTTCAGAAAAAAAAGGGCAATAAACACATTTGTGCTGGACAAGAAAAAAATTGACCTGATGATTACTGTATAGCAGAACAAAAACTGTGGTTGGGGGGGGGGGGGGGGGGGATTAGGAGGCTGGGGGCTAATGGTGCAGTAGGTTCTGGGCAATATTCGGATATAGGTCCAAATTGGTCTGCTCACTGGATATATTGTAGTCACAAAAATGTTCTGACAGGAATACTCTAAAATGGATGTGTTTTGCATGCACAAAACAATCAAGACGAAATAATGACTGCCATTCCTGCAAAGACCAGAGACAAAACAAAGGGGTTCCTTTTATGGTATTTAATTTTAAAAACGATTCGCGTAAACATCTTCAATCCTGCAGTAACCCATTTCCTTTTAAAAAAATATCAGTTGCCTGGCTGTCCTGCTGATCTCTTTGGGGCTGCAGAAGAGTGATTAACACAACTGAAACAAGCATGCAGCTAATCTAGTCAGACTTCAAGTAAGACCACCCAATCATCATGCTTGTTCAGGGTAGAGTTGGGCCGAACCTCCGATTTTAGGTTCGCGAACCGGGTTCGCGAACCGGGTTCGCGAACTTTCGCGGAACGTTCGGTTCGCGTTAAAGTTCGCGAACCGCAATAGACTTCAATGGGGATGCGAACTTTGAAAAAAAAAAAATAATTATGCTGGCCACAAAAGTGATGGAAAAGATGTTTCAAGGGGTCTAACCTGGAGGGGGGCATGGCGGAGTGGGATACACGCCAAAAGTCCCCGGGAAAAATCTGGATTTGACGCAAAGCAGCGTTTTAAGGGCAGAAATCACATTGAATGCTAAATGACAGGCCTAAAGTGCTTTAAAACATCTTGCATGTGTATACATCAATCAGGTAGTGTAATTAAGGTACTGCTTCACACTGACACACCAAACTCACCGTGGTAACGCAGCGCAAACAGCTGTTTGTGTAGTGACGGCCGTGCTGGACTGGTGCGCACCATGGCGAGAGTGCAGGTTTTGGTGGCTTTACAGCCCATATGGTCGGCTTGGCTGATGTAGCTGAATGACAGAACAGTGACTGTCCAGCTGATCAAATTTGGTCTGACCACAATGAAGCAACGACCTTATTATCTTTTGTGTGCCCCCCGAGACACTCATCTAGGCACCGGTCATTGCTTCATTGTGATACGCAAGCCCCTTCACCACGGCAAGGTAATGATCACGAAGGGGAATGGGCGCATGTACATGCCTTTTCTTTTGTTGTTGCAGCTGCCCTCAGTGCAGCCAGAAAAATTAGGCAGTCATGTACACGCACCATAAAAATTATTACAGCGGCCGCTGCTAGCAGCGGCCTAAAAAATTCAGCAATCCGCCTGGAGTCCCGGACCCTGTTGGTGGTGGCGGAGAAGGTAGTGAAGCGGCCTGCAGGCAGACATGCTGTGTGGAGGGACTGGGAGCGACTTAGTCTTTTTGGGGCAGCCAGGCAGCCAGTCACACGGCGTGCAGGCAGAGATGCTGTGTGTGCGGGGACTGACTTAGTCTTGGGGCGGGCAGCAGCCCTCCGGGATCCATGCCTCATTCATTTTGATAAAGGTGAGGTACTTAACACTTTTGTGACTTAGGCGACTTCTCTTCTCTGTGACAATGCCTCCAGCTGCGCTGAAGGTCCTTTCTGAGAGGACGCTTGCGGCAGGGCAGGAGAGAAGTTGGATGGCAAATTGGGACAGCTCTGGCCACAGGTCAAGCCTGCGCACCCAGTAGTTCAAGGGTTCCTCATCGCTGTTCACAGCAGTGTCTACATCCACACTTAAGGCCAGGTAGTCGGCTACCTGCCGGTCGAGGCGTTGGTGGAGGGTGGATCCGGAAGGGCTACGGCGAGGCGTTGGACTAAAGAACGTCCGCATGTCCGACATCACCATGAGATCGCTGGAGCGTCCTGTCTTTGACTGCGTGGACACAGAACAGGTATACAGTGGCGGGTCCACTGAACAGAACAGGTATACAGTGGCGGGTCCACTGAACAGAACAGGTATGCAGTGGCAGGATCACTGAACACAATAGGTATGCAGTGGCGTGTTCACTAAACAGGTATACAGTGGCGGGTCCACTGAACAGAACAGGTATACAGTGGCGGGTCCACTGAACAGGTATACAGTGGCGGGTCCACTGAACAGAACAAGTATACAGTGGCGGGTCCACTGAACAGAACAGGTATACAGTGGCGGGTCCACTGAACAGAACAGGTATACAGTGGCGGGTTCACAGAACAGGTATGCAGTGGCAGGTTCACTGAACACAACAGGTATGCAGTGGCGGGTTCACTGAACAGGTATACAGTGGCGGGTCCACTGAACAGAACAGGTATACAGTGGCGGGTCCACTGAACAGAACAGGTATACAGTGGCGGGTCCACTGAACAGAACAGGTATACAGTGGCGGGTTCACAGAACAGGTATGCAGTGGCAGGATCACTGAACAGGTATGCAGTGGCAGGATCACTGAACAGGTATGGAGTGGCAGGATCACAGTACAGGTATGCAGTGGGCTGAGGGCTCACTGAACAGAACAGGTATGCAGTGGCAGGATCACTGAACAGGTATGGAGTGGCAGGATCACAGTACAGGTATGCAGTGGGCTGAGGGCTCACTGAACAGAACAGGTATGCAGTGGCAGGATCACTGAACAGGTATGCAGTGGCAGGATCACAGTACAGGTATGCAGTGGGCTGAGGGCTCACTGAACAGAACAGGTATGCAGCCAGGAAGAAGTTAAGCCTAACTAATCTTTCCCTATATGAGAGACTGCAGCAGCTCGCCCTACTCTCACTAATGCAGGCACACGAGTGGCCGTAATGGCCGCCGCTGCCTGCCTTATATATAAGGGGGGTGGGGCTCCAGGGGCTAGTGTAGCCTAATTGGCTACACTGGGCCTGCTGACTGTGATGTAGAGGGTCAAAGTTGACCCTCAGTGCATTATGGGGCGAACCGAACTTCTTCCGCAAAAGGTTCGCGTGCGGTACCCGCACGCGAACCACCTACGTTCGCGCGAACCACGTTCGCCGGCGAACCGTTCGGCCCAACTCTAGTTCAGGGTATACGGCTAACCATGTTAAGGGGCCCATACACCTAATGATTTTTCCGCCGATATACAGCAGATTCGATCACTGATCGAATCTGCTGTGAAACCGTTGCGCAAACGTTGACCGAGCGATCGATTTCCGACCAAAATCGATCATTCCCGTCCGTGCGGAAGATTTTGCTCGATCGCCGGCGGGTCGGGAGTGCGTAGATAGCGGTGTTTGAATGTCTCACGACCGACTCAATACAGCGGCAATACATTAACTGTTCCGCCGGCGTGCGTCCCCGCTGCTCCTTCTCCGCTGGGCTCAGAGTCCAGCAATCTTCACTTCTTTCTGTCCCGGCTGGAAGTTTAAACAGTAGAGCGTCCTCTACTGTTTAAGCTCCCCCGGACAGGAAGTGAAGCTGGAGCCGAGTGCAGAGAAGAAGACAGCGGAGGCCGGGGGGCTCGCGCAGGCCGGATCAGGTAATGTATGCGGGGGGGGGGGAGGGGGGGGCAGCTTCATCAGAGGCTTAGAGGCAGATGATCAGCAGGACAGTTATGGCCCATACTCACGGGCTACATTTGTGGCCTGTCGCTAGCACATGGGAGCGTGTGCGCGACAGGCCATTGACAGCTCGTCGCCAGGTCCCTCCGCGTACACACGCAGAAGAGGGATCAGCTGTGCGACGGAAGCTGTCGCCGACGTTCCTCCCCCGCCGCTGGAAGCTCCATGTTCTAGACAGAGGTTGCTGTCGCTAGTCCGCATACTCACGCGGACTAGCGACAGTTGCAGCGTTGCCAGCCGATTGACCGTGCCAATTGCCTGGCGACAGCAGCGACGAGCGACGGTTCGGGGTGCGCGCCCGTGTTGCGCTTCATACTCACGGGCGACCATTAGGCAACATGCATTGTTTAAAAGGAAATACATATGTCATAATCCTCTCACTTCAGGTTTGCTTTAAATCCCTTTTCTCAACCCTCAACACTATGTCAAGCCACATTTTAGCACAACATATTTACACTAAAGGGTGCATATATTCTGTTTAGCTATGATTAGTATGAGCAAACTGTGGATGAATTAAAACTGCGATACTCAATAACGGTTTGCCTTATAAAATACTTGTAACATGGGTTGATAAAAACATTTTATTAAAGTTCCTAAAGTTGACAAAGCCACTGAGCTACTGCTAAATTTGATTGATCTATTTCAAAGCAGTATACATTTATATAAAAAGTAGTATAACATTTGCATCATCTCAGAATTATTAGCATCTGACTGAATATCACTAGTGTAAATCTGTTATATCTATGTATTGTTGTATGCCTATTGTACATCAGAGCAATTATGGTTGGTTTCTGCATCTTTTCCAGGATTTTGGGCTTATTCACACCTAGGGTGTTTTGCATTTTTTTTATTTTTTTTGAGCGCCAGCAATTTTTAAAAACGCCCTAAAATCGCTAGTGCAATGAATACTTTTTAGATAGTTCATATCAGCACGTTTCATCCGCTTTCCACTCAGCAAAGCGCTGCATGTACCATTTTCGGGTTGATTTTGCTACAATGGAAGGTATAAGAAAAATGCAAAACGCTCTCAAATCACTTTCTCCGGTAATTGCATTCACGTGTTTATGAATACATACATTGTATTTATTCATTTTCGGGTGAAAGCGTTCACTTCCTGATGTCAGGAAATGAAAAAACTGAATCGCTCTGCAAAAGCGCTTTGTACAAAATCGTAGCATGCAGTGGAGCGCAAGGAGGGTGGAGAAAAAAAAATGTGCAACATTTTTTTAGATGTGAACAAAGCCAAAAGCTAAGACGCCTCCCTATACGTCTTACTTTAGATTAGACCTAACTTCAAGCATGTCCACCCTTAAGGCACATACACACGTCGGACTTTGTGAACGACGGGTCGTTTGAACATAGTGTCGTTCACTCGTCCGCACGCCAAATCGGGCGTGTGTACAGACTGTCATTCGGGTGATGAGACTGATTTTGAGCGATCTGCCCAGCGGATCACTCAAGACCAGTCTTATCACCCGAACAACAGTCTGTACACACGCCCGATTTGGCGTGCGGACGACTGAACGACGGGGACATTCAAACGACCAGTCGTTCGCAAAAGTCCGACGTGTGTATGTGCCTTTAAATGCAATGGGACTGCTAATTCCAGATCATCTCAATTCAAGCAAACCCAGGTAACGGTCAAAAGTTCACCTACTGGGCAGATCGAACGGTCATAGAATGTAAACTGCCATCATATAGTGGGAGTCTGGGAGAGTGGATTATACGAACTAGATCCGTATCCATTTCTACACAAATATATATTTTCATGTTTGTTTTTGTAACATTATTAGTACTTTAGGTATCTACTGCCTTATGATACTGTGTACAGCAAACATGCCAGCGGTTGATTAATCACTCCCATTTTTTCCACAAGTTAAAAACAAACAATAACTTCCAGAGATTGATCAGTCCATAAGCAACCTAGTGCAGCTAAAAGGATTACCATACCTTGAGTCTAGAACAGCCAGAGAAAAAAAGTTTCACAAACATATTCATCAGATGATTGAGACATTATGAAAACAGATGATTACAATCCAGATGGAAAATTGATACATGGAGTCAATAGAGTGTATAGCAGTACATTCCCCAATTCTGTTGTAGCTCTAAAGCTCTCACCTTGGGCAACAAGCTTGTCACTGGTAAAAAACATTTGCTCCATGTTTCCGGAAGGACTGTCGTTTTGTACAAGACATAACTAGGTCCCAATTACTTATCACATCTTAAACTCCAGTGTTCTGAGATTTTCCATTCCTGTTACCTACCACATTACTCAATGTCTTCCCTAGCACTTGCAGGCATTCCCTTTCATACACTGCTCATGGGTGCCTCCAATAACATATAGAAGACCAAGAACATCTGCGGTGTCCAACAAACAATGCATAAAGTAAATGTCAAGTGACTGATTTTTTTTTCAGATACTTCCCTATAGACAGGGAATGCTCTGGATCCTATAGCACCTGCTCTGTCCTCTTGTAACAGTCGTTCCAGCATCATCACCCTGTGTAAATTGCGGCCTCAAGAGGCTTTGGAAGCACTTGCGAAGATGGGCAGCTCTGTACTGTGCATGCATGAGTACGCACGCAAGCACACTCATGCATGTGCAGTATGGAGCCTCCAAAGAGCTCACAGACGTGTATTCGATCAATTGGTTGAGTACAACGGGGGTGACAATGCTGGAACGAGGGGAGCAAGAGGAGATAGGGAAGGCTATACAGAATCCAGAGCCTTCCCAGTGAGTACAGCTGATGAGACTTCAATGCTTTGTAAAGAAAACTTAAGTGGAGGTAGAGTAACTAGGTCAAGCAGCTAATCAAATTTCAGATGTTAAAACAAGGAACCTGATTAGTTGCTCAAGCCAACTGCTCTATTCCAGTTTACATTGAGACTGTGATAAATCAGCTCCATGGTTGAGTTCCAAGTGAAGAGAAATTGCAACTTTTAATTACCTTATCAGTTTGAAACAGTATGAACAGTTAACCATTTAATTGTCGAGAAGCCCTTTCGAACATTTTGACTTTTCCAGGAAAATTCTAGTGCAGTCCCATCCTTTCTACCCCTCAAGTTTTCTGGTTGTTCTTTAATGTCAAGGGAAGAGGAGATAAATCGATGCAAATGATTCTGACCTGAACACACTTGTAAAATGTATTCCACTTGGAATTAGGCAAAACAAAATCATCAAGAAGTGCATTTGATTGGCTCAAGGCTAAGCTGCATATAACTTGCATTAAATTTGTATGTTAGGCCTGGTGCACACCAAAACCTGCTAGCAGATCCGCAAAATGCTAGCAGATTTTGAAACGCTTTTTCTTATTTTTCTGTAGCGTTTCAGCTAGCGTTTTGCGGTTTTGTGTAGCGGTTTTGCTGTAGTAGATTTCATATATTGCTACAGTAAAGCTGTTACTGAACAGCTTCTGTAACAAAAACGCCGGCAAAACCGCTCTGAACAGGCGTTTTTCAGAGCGGTTTTCGTTTTTCCTGTACTTAACATTGAGGCAGAAACGCATCCGCAATCCAAAAAATGCCTCACCCCGGGAGTATGCGTTTCTGCAAAATGCCTCCCGCTCTGGTGTGAACCACCCCATTGAGATACATTGACCAAGCGTATCCGCAGCCACAAGCGGCTGCAGAAATGCTGAAAAAGCCGCTCGGTGTGCACCAGCCCTAAGTAATTATTTTAAAAAAAATTGTATGCAAGTTGGATTATTTGTATCTTGTTGATCTCTACTCATGAATAGCTAAAAGTATCAGCACAAACCTCAACCTTTTCTCTTCAGATAACCCTCCACCTACATACACACACCTTCAGCACCTGACCAAAGCTAAAGACAGGAGGGAGTGGTCTAAGGCAGACTCGCCAACCTGCAGCATCAATAAAACAAAGCAAGCTAGAAAATCGCGTAGACGGGTTAAGTTTAGCATGTTGTGTTTTCTTCAGTATCACCTGACTAGTGCTTGATTCACACCGCTAGCACTCACTGACAAACAGAACTTATCTCAAGTGACTACTGATCTTTAGACCCATATATCAGCTGATCTAACAAGCTGTCAGCACAAACATTTAGATGTTCTACAATACTGACTGCTTGTAAACATTTTCAAGGAAACATGAAGAAAGGGGAGTTCAGAAAGCACAACAGCCTGTACATTTTGAATAAAAATGCTACGAGGCGTTCTCAGTTCATGCCAGGATTGTGTTGAAAGAGAAACTCATGTAAAATAAAATGGACACAAGAACAGTGGTTTCCTATTGAAAACCCCAATGATTTCCATAGCAGTAGTCTATAAACATATTGACTTCTAAAATGTAAAGTAGTACAAAATGGTTGTCGCCAGAAGGGATTGGAACTCGATCCTTGGGGTGACAGTTTGGTGGTTGAGTGCTACACAGATACCTCATTCTGCTACAGCAGAGCAATGTGTACTGTTTCTATGGGGAGGGAGAAGGGTCAATGGCGCAATGCACAGCAAACAGGCTTCCGAAAGAAGGGGTAAAGAGGAGAACCATGCATTCAGGGTTTACTGTGTAAAGAACAAATATTCCGGATCTTTACAGAATATCCGAGATGAAGTAATTCCTACAGAGGGAGAAGGCATGTATAGGCAGCAGTCCTCATGCCCACCGCTCCCCCCCGTTCTGATCCGTCCCCCTAAGTTTGTAGTAATTACTTTGCCTCTGGTATCCTTTAAAGAGAACCCAAGGTGGGTTTGAGAAATCATATTAGGACACAGAGGCACGTTATGTACACAATCCCCTGCCTCTCTGTCCTTTCAGTGTGCCTCCACCTCCCCTACGGGCTCTGCTGTCCCCCATTATAAAAAGCGCCAGTCTAGCGACACGCATGGATGGATTTCCACAAAACATGTACTGTTGGTGGGCCTTGAGGGCAGGGTTGAGGGAACACTGCTTTAAATTACACCTGTTCTGAGAGGCATTTGGGAGGTTGCCATTTGAATTTCCTTTTAAACAATATCAGTTGCCAGGCATCCTGCTGATTTCTTTGGCTGCAGAAGTGTCTGAATCACACACCTGAAACAAGCATACAGCTAATCCAGTCAAACTTTAGCCAGTATCCGATTTGCACGCTTGTTCCAAGGTTGAGGAAGAGGAAGAGTGCTTACTATTCCACTGCGGTGTCCCGCAGTTACCAGGTACCCAGTTTCAGCGGCGGTAGGAAGGACGCCAGTCTCTCAACCCACGTGCGTGATGGGGAAGCATCCTGTTAGCCCTAAGCAGCTGTCCACGCCCACATACGCATTACGCCCACATCATGTGGGCTTCTTCAGTGTGATGACGCTGTGGACTAGTAAGCACTCTTTGGTGATACTTGAACTAAAAAGGTAATATCTATACCGCCGCTGAGCGGATACTGGAAGACTTGCCTACATCTAAAGTGACTGTGGCCGCCTCTGCCGGGCAGAGCTGAGCTGTTTATATAGCCATGATTGTTTGAAAAACAGTGGCTGAATTTAATGGACAGGTTGTAATTTTTTGATGTGTGAAGCAACTATGTCTTTTTGATCCGTTGAAGGTACCGATAGAAGAGAGAGGTACCAATAGAAGAGGAGCCTGGGGGGCGTATAAGGGAAGACTGGACAGCCGGCCATTATCCCAAATTCTCCACACAAGTGCAATCTAAAAGATCGGCCGATCTCTAGATTGTATGGATGGTTGTGTGTTGTGCTTTCTATGTGTGTGGTGGGGAGCGTTCCTGTTGTTGACACCCTATGCAGTTTTTTATGGGGGGAGGTTATTGGGTGGGGGGAGTTACCAGTTTTGATAGGGAATTGTTATATCTGATCAATAAAGTTTTGCATTTTTATAGTTCTGTGAGTGGCGGTCACTGTTTGTGCCTTCTATAGCACATGTATGTAGCTTTACTGGCTTCACAGGTAGAAACCACAGCTTATATCACTGTAGGAGTAACAAATCGTTATAAACAGACAGTGTATGAAACACAAAAGACTGCCATGCCTTGTGTAATGTTTCGATCCATCACACTTTCCAGCATCCTCAATACACCTGCATGACTTGCATTATCCTATTCTTATGCAACACACAAAGGCCAAGTATTGTGTTATTAGAAATCTGTGCCAATTAAACGTGTAAAAAGAGAAGCCAACGTACTTTACTTTCCCTGCTATTCTTGGCATCCATAAAATTAATGCAACCTCATTCAGTGAGAACATACCAATCCCCAACCCAGCAACTTAATAAATGTGTGCTTAATACCATTTGAAATACAACATAAAGCCATCTACAGACTTAAATCTTTAAAGGGGAACTGAAGAGAGAGAGGTATATGGAGGCTGTCATGTTTATTTCCTTTTAGACAATACCAGTTGCCTGGCAGCCCTGCTGATCCTCTGCCTCTAATACTATTAGCCATAGCCCCTGAACAAGCATGCAGCAGATCAGGTGTTTCAGTGGTTCAGACTTATAAGTCTGATCTGACAAGACTAGCTGCATGCTTGTTTCTGGTTTTAATCAGATACTACTGCAGAGAAATAGACCAGCAGGGCTGCCAGGCAACTGGTATTGATTAAAAGGAAATAAGCATGACAGCCTCCATATACCTCTCTCTTCAGTTCCCCTTTAATCTGCACAAGGCCCTCTGTCAAGTACCTACACAGCCTACAATCTATGGACTTTTCCATACAGACTAGAGACCCTATTAGCCCTGTTTCAGGGCAAAATTGGTAGCTGCCTTCTTGATGTATACGGACCAGATTCCTCGTCACCTCCCGTAGCGCCTTCAGGAAGGAAGCATGGCACATGTTGCCTCTCACTCACCAATCCAGTATCTTACACGGTACCCATGAGCTGACAGCAACCCTTCCTTCCTTTCTAGACTCTAGGAGATAATGCAACAGACTGAGGGGTTTATGGTCTGTCAGTCACCCTACTGACCTGTAAAGAGGGTGGCATCTTGAAAGCCAGGTTCCCAAAGGGATGGAAAGAGGTGGTGTAAAACACTTGGAGGGCCAGTTACAATATGACCACAAAATATTAACCTTCTATTTTGGTGAGATGCAGCAAAGTCATTTTTAATAATTCCAGGAAATGGGCCTGAATCTGTGGTTCAGTTATGGTAGGCTGATGAGCACAAATTACTACATTGAAGGTTTACATTTTTACAACAGTCTACTACCACAAAAAATTGCAGCAGAACAGCATGCAAACAGTTAAATATAGCACTTCATTATTCAGTGAAAAGCTCCTTTCTTCAGTGGGCAGCTTCTGGCTGCATCCCAAGGGGATGCATTATCTTTTGTTTACACTCCTTTGTCAGCTACAATGCCAGCCGCGTGCCAAAACTAAACTGTACTGAGCTGAGAAGCAGAAAGAGGTGAGAAATGATCACTAGATACATTTTAATATATAAATACAGCAGCTATGCAATAAAAGGCAATGGCAGATTTCAGAGCAGATAAACTCTACTTTGGCAATTTTTAATTTGTAGACAGACAATATAACTTAGCACAAAATAATATAATAACTGTATGGGTAATAAAAAGTAGGAACACGCATATTTATTGAATGTTATGTCAGAGTTGTATCCCATTTTAAGAATACTATAAAATGACATGCTTGGACCTGCACAGAATGTCTAAAATATCCCCATTGTAAAAACAAAACTGAAAACAAACCATACATTTCACATACCGTACATTATTGTGTACCAATCTGGAGCCAATAATATTCCAGAGGTTTGAGCTTTGTTCTTCTATAATGGGTATTACGGCGGTATATGTTCAGCTGGGATAAACACCACAGGATTTATTCATCCTTCACAGATGTTCCCAATATTACAGCTTTTCACAACATAAAAGGGGATGTCCTGTGGATTCCTAGAATACCATCCCCTCTGAATACATGCTGGCTTCCTGGAACCCCCACCCTGGTCACATGTAAGCCCCCCACGACTGGTGAGAGAGTGGGCCCCACACAAATAAATGCTTATAATAAAAACATCTAATGGCTAACCTTTTCCCCTAAATAATGCTGACCTTACAACTTCTGGAAATATCTTATGAATCACACTATTTGTCTACGATGACTAAAGGTGGCCATACACTGGTCGATTTGCCATCAGATCGACCAGCTGACAGATCCCTATCTGATCGAATCTGATCAGAGAGGGATCATATGGCTGCCTTTACTGCAAACAGATTGTGAATCGATTTCAGCCTGAAACCGATCACAATCTGTGGAGCCGCCGCTGCCGCCTGTCACTATCCCCCCCCCCCCCCCCCCCGCGCATACATTACCTGATGCTGGCTCCCAGGCATCTTCTCCGCATCTTCTCCACGCTGCACCCGCTCCATCCCGGCGCTTCCTGTGTCACTCCGTGACCAGGAAGTTCAAATAGAGCGCCCTCTATTTGAACTTCCTGGTCACTGCAGTGACAGGAATCGCCATGATGGAGCGGGTGCAGCGCGGAGAAGATGCGGAGAAGACGCCCGGGAGCCAGCGTCAGGTAATGTATACCTGATCGGATCGGCCGCCGCTAGCGACGCGCTCCCTACCCGCGGGCGATCGAGGGTAATTTCCCGCACAGCGCAATCGACGGACCGATCCGATTTCGGGAGGAAATCGGATCGGCGGGTACGTTTAGCGCGAACGATTGGCAGCAGATTCGATCCCAGGATCGAATCTGCTGTCGAAACGGCCGCGAATCGGGCCAGTGTATGGCCACCTTTAGTCCTGCTATACAGGGCCGGCGCTACCATAGAGGCAGAGGAGGCAGCTGCCCCAGGGCCCCAGAGCTTGTAGGGGCCCCCAGTGGCTACAAGAGGAAAAAAAAATTCAAATCGGCCTTATAGTTTGAGAAAATCGATTTTAAAGTTTCAAAGGAAAAAAAATACACATTTAAAAACCTGCCAACTTTAATGGTTGATAGCAAATCCACCTTAAAATGCTAGAAACCCTAAATTTGCAGGATATGTTAAGGAGATCATTAGGAATAAGAGGAAAAAAATTTCAAAAAGACCTTATAGTTTTTGAGAAAATCGATTTTAAAGTTTGGAAGGAAAAAAGTATTTTTTTAAATGCAGTAAATGTCACTTTTAGTAGCAAACCTAACGGTAGTGTAATTTTACATGTATCAAACGAAAGCGCAATAAATTTCCTGACGGGGTTTCCAGGGGGTCTATATGCAGCCGCAGCGCTTTGGCCAGGGATCGCTATACAGCCACAATATGGCTGTATGAAGATCCCTGGCATTTTTTTCTATCTTTAGAGTGTGGGAATTTTTTTTTTTTTAAATTATGTGGGGTCCCCCCTCCTGAAACTTTTTAACCCCTTGTCCCCCATGCAGGCTGGGATAGCCAGAATGTGGAGCTCCGACCGATTGGGACTTCACACCCTGACTATACCAGCTGCAAAAAAGGTCCCCAAATGCCGATTTTTGTTCCGGGGTATATGTTGGGGGGGCCCCCCAGGTTTATTTTGCCCTGGGGCCCCATTGTTGCTTAAACCGGCCCTGCTGCTATACATAGCCATTTCATTTCTTCTTCAATGTTCAGTGGTGAGAGAGTAAAACCATCGCATACTGGAGTGGGCAAGCACCATCCAAAACAATCAACAAAATTGTAGGGTAAAGACCACATAGGTCACAAAAATAATAAAGGCCTTATATGTAACTCAGTGTGCAGAATGGTGGAAAGCAGACTACAAAAATAGGAGAAAAAGATCACCAATAAAACCGCACCAAACTGATACAGGCCACAGTATAAATCACATATTTGAAAAAGTCACATAAAACCACTTAAAATCACAAATGTATGAAGGTAGGGCACAATAATCTATATTATATCAAATGACCATATTATATCCAGGGCCTCCACAGAGGGAATAAAGTGTCAATCGTGCAAATGCATATTACAATACCATGAAACTGGGAACAATGAATAAATAAATATAATACAAAACACACAGTGAACAATTAAACAATATCAGAGTGGAGCAATCTCCACAATATACAATTAATCCAAAGATAAAGTGCAGTGCAATTAACGCCTCGTTACTTGATCGCTGAACATTCTACTATTTAATGCAACCGGGCAGGTTGTCATTTTAGCTTTGAGGAAGCCGTTGACGGGGAATCGCGATAGCGGTAGGTAAGGGCTTTTCTGGGCTGACCTGGAGGGATCTTCTGCACGCTTTCGCTTCAATTGTTTTGCCACATTTCCCCGCTGTGGGACTTTGTTACTCTTTGGTGCTATTTCCTTATCCTTTCACACATCTGCACATGATTTTTCCGAATTGCACTGCACTTTATCTTTGGATTAATTGTATATTGTGGAGATTGCTCCATTCTGATATTGTTTTATTGTTCACTGTGTATTTTTGTATTATATTTATTTATTCATTGTTCCCAATCTCGTGGTATTAATTGTAATATGCACTTGCACGATTGACACTTTATTCCCTCTGCGGAGGCCTGGATATAATATGGTCATTTGATATAATATAGATTATTGTGCCCTACCTTCATACATTTGTGATTTTAAGTGGTTTTATGTGACTTTTTCCAATAAATATGTGATTTATACTGTGGCTGTATCAGTTTGGTGCGGTTTTATTGGTGATTTTTTTTCTCCTATTTTTGAGAGAGTATAACCACACAAACACAAAACACAGTTACAGGCTACATTTCTAGAGATAATAATAATTCCTTTTTTGTATAGTGCTTTTCTCCTGTTGGACTCAAAGCGCTTCCGAGGCAGCCACTAGAGCGCACTCAGTAGGCAGTAGCAGTGTTAGGGAGTCTTGCCCAAAGAGCTCCTTACTAAATAGGTTCTGGCTTACTGAAGAGGAAGAGTCAGGATTTGAGACCCAGGATTTGAACCCTGCCTCTCCTACGTCAGAGGCAGGTCCCTTAACCATTACACGGTCCAGCCACCAGAAATGGTTAGTTTCCATTCTTCAACTTCCTTAAAGAGGAACTCCAGTGAAAAGAATGCATTAAAAGTGCTTCATTTTTACAATAATGATATAGAATTTACTCAGTGTTTGCCCATTGTAAAATCTTTCCTCTCACCGATTTACATTCTGGACATTTATCACAGAGACATTTTTACTGCTGACAGGTGATGTCAGTGGAAGGAGATGCTGCTTGCTTTTTTTCCAGTTGGAAACAGCTGTGATTTCCCACAATACAACAAGGATCCCACAGTGTGATGTCAGAACCATGGCCCTGACATCACACTGTGGGAGGGGTTTCACCACAATATCAGCCATAGAGAGCCCCCTGATGATCAGTTTGTGAAAAGGAAGAGATTGCTCATGGGAAAGGGGGCATCAGCTACTGATTGGGATGAAGTTCATTTTTTGGTTACGGTTTCTCTTTAAACAGAGTCATTAGCTGCATACTGCAGGTTAACGGGCCAAATTGCTGAAACCACAGAATGGGAACAGCAGCCAGGGAACTAACAACCTCTTTAGGTCTGGTTCAGACGGATAGCTGCTAGTGAGCGTCCCCAGCGTGCGATTAACAATAGGAATCCCCCATGTCATAATTGAGATAAATGAGAGCATTCATCTAACAAGCTTTACCCTTGATTGTAGTCATTTGGTCAAGCTCCTCACCTGACTAAAGCAGCCCATACACTCAGCCGATTTTCTGGCCGACCGATCGATCCCGATCGATCGATCGATTGCAAATCGGTTGGCCAATCGACCGATCGATGGCCGATTTCGATCGATTTCGATGGATTTCCATCGAACTTGCAGGGTGGAAAATTTAGGTCGATCTGAAGAGATTGCTTATCAGTTTGCATTGGCCTTAATGGAAATCTGATGGCAAAAAAATGCCATCAGATCGAATTTCAATAGATTTCAAACTGAAATCTGTTGGAATTCTATCCTGGTAAAAAATGTTCTAAAAACGCATCAGATAGACCATCAGATGCATTTCTTATCTATCTGCTGCCAATCTGACGAGTGTATGGGCACCTTAAGTTTTCTCAGATGCTCAGATGGCTCCCTGCCACCCACTTGTTTGGCTGCACTAGGTAGCCAAACAAGATATGACAACAGAGGCTTCAAAGAATGCAATCAGCAGCTTTCAAACGCAAAATTTAGTTTGAAGCTGTTAATGGGTTAAAGGAACAACAGGGCACAAATGTGATGTATAGGTAGTGGAGTACTCAAATCTCAAACAATTACTGTGGAAGTACAAACACAGATCTGTGGTCACTGGCTGAAACATGGACACTCACAGAGTGTGACAGAGCTTGCTGGAAAAAGCATTTGTTATAGAGAGTGCTGTGAGCTGCTCATAGAGCCATGCAACCTTCTACAGACTATCAGACAGAAAGATGATACCGTTGAATGTGGTTGAATTAGACAGTAACATAAAGGTGGCCATACACCAAATTTTTACCTTCGATTCACGGCAGATTGAATCTTCTAGAAATCAATGCCTCAACCTGCTGGCCGAAGCTTGTCAATCGCAATGGACGGAATATATTAACCACTCGCCGACCGCCCACAGCCGATGGGCGGCGGCAAAGTGGACGCCGAAAGGACCGCAATACGCCCATCGGCGTTGCGACCTTTCGGCATGTGCGGGGAGCGATCGCATCACTGGTGACGCGCGCTTACCCCGGCAACTGGCTTCGCCCACCGACGACAACCCCACCGGCCATTAGGAAGAGCCGGCGGGTTGTTAACCCCACGATCGCCGCATGCAAACCGTATAATACGCTTTGTTATGTATACAAAGTGTATTATACAGGCTGCCTCCTGCCCTGGTGGTCCCAGTGTCCGAGGGACCACCAGGGCAGGCTACAGCCACCCTAGTCTGCACCAAAACACACTGATCTGCCCCCCCCCCTGCTCCCTGATCGCCCACAGCACCCCTCAGACCCCCCCCCCCCCCCCGCCCACCCCCCAGACCACTGTTTGCTCCCAATCATCCATCAATCCCCCCCTGACACTGTCAACGCTATTTTTTTTGAATGCCCTAAACTGCCCCCTGGGGGCTCCTGATCACCCCCCCCCCCCCCTCAGATTCTCCCGAGACCCCCCCCCCCCTACCGTGTACTGTATGCATCTATCCCCCCTGTAATAACCCACTGATCACCCGTCAATCACCCCCTGTCACTGAAACCCATCAATCAGCCCCTAATCTGCCCCTTGCGGGCAATCTGATCACCCACCCACACCATCAGATCGCCCGCAGACCCGCCGTCAGATCACCTCCCAAGTGCATTGTTTACATCTGTTCTCTCCTTTAAACACCCACTAATTACCCATCAAACACCCATCAATCACCCCCTGTCACTGCTACCCATCAGATCAGACCCCTATCTGCCCCTAGGGCACCCAATCACCCGCCCACACCCTCAGAACGCCCTCAGACCCCAGCCCTGATCACCTCGCCAGTGCATTGCTTGCATCTATTCCCCTCTAATCACACCTTGACACACCCATCAATCACCTCCTGTCACCACCCCGAACACCTACCCATCAGATCAGGCCCTAATTTGCCCCGTGTAGGCTCCTGATCACTCGGCCAAACCCTCAGATCCCCCTCAGACCCCCTTCCGATCACCTCCCCAGTGCATTGATTGCATCTATTTTCCCCTCTAACCACCCCCTGAGACACCCATCAATCACCTCCTGTCACCCCCCTAGCACTCCTATCCATCAGATCAGGCCCAATACAACCTGTCATCTAAGGGTACGTACAGACATACGATAACGATCGTTCGTTCTTAACGACGAACGATGTTAAAGGAGGTATCGGCCGATGATCGTTTGAAGAAAGGCTACTTTGAACATCGTTCGTGTACGAACGATCTTGGAACGAGCGTTGCGTGCGCAACATGATGTATAAACTGATTTCAAACACAAGTGTCAAAAATAACTGTTTGAGCATGTGCAAAGTTTTGAGAACGAACGATCAACGACCGATCGTTGTACAGACATTACTTTTTGAACGATGGTCGTTGGAAAAGATCTGGCAGAACGGATCGTTCTTTACCAACGACATATCTCGTTGGTCGGTCGTTTTAATGATCATTAGTGCACTTTTTACGAACGAACGTCGGGCAATGCCGTCGGTAACGATCGTTTTAAACGACTATAGTCGCATGTCTGTACGCACCATAAGAGGCCACCCTGCTTATGACCGGTTCCACAAATTCCCCCCCCCCCCCCCCCCCCCCGCATAGACCACCTGTCATCAAAATTTGCAGATGCTTATACCCCTGAACAGTCATTTTGAGGCATTTGGTTTCCAGACTACTCCCCACGGTTTTGGGACCCTAAAATGCCAGGGCAGTATAGAAACCCCACAAGTGACCCCATTTTAGAAAAAAAAAAACACCCCAAGGTATTCCGTTCGGTGTATGACGAGTTCATAGAAGATTTTATTTTTTGCCAAAAGTTAGCGGAAATTGATTTTTTTTTTTCACAAAGTGTCATTTTCCACTAACTTGTGACAAAAAATAAAATCTTCTATGAACTCACCATACACCTAACGGAATACCTCGGGGTGTCTTCTTTCTAAAATGGGGTCACTTGTGGGGTTCCTATACTGCCCTGGAATTTTAGGGACCCTAAACCGTGAGGAGTAGTCTGGAAACCAGATGCCTCAAAATTACCCGTGAATAGAACGTTGGGCCCCTTAGTGCACCTAGGCTGCAAAAAAAGTGTCACACATGTGGTATCGCCGTACTCAGGAGAAGTAGTATGTGTTTTGGGGTGTATTTTTACACATACCCAAGCTGGGTGGGAGAAATATCTCTGTAAATTGTAAAGGACAATGTTTTGATTTTTTTAATTTTTTTTTTTTAATTTATTATTATTATTTTTTTTTTTACACACACAATTGTCTATTTACAGAGATATTTCTCCCACCCAGCATGGGTATGTGTAAAAATACACCCCAAAACACATTATACTACTACTCCTGAATATGGCGATACCACATGTGTGGCACTTTTTTGCAGCCTAGGTGCGCTAAGGGGCCCAACGTTCTATTCACAGGTCATTTTGAGGCATTTGCTTTCCAGACTACTCCTCACGGTTTTGGGCCCCTAAAATGCCAGGGCAGTGTAGGAACCTGACAAGTGACCCCATTTTAGAAAGACGACACCCCAAGGTATTCCATTAGTAGTATGGTGAGTTCATAGAAGTTTTTAATTTTTTGTCACAAGTTAGTGGAAAATGACACTTTGTGAAAAAAAAAAAAAAAATTCCAGCTAACTTGTGACAAAAAATAAAATCTTCTATGAACTCACTATACCCCTAATGGAATACCTTGGGGTGTCTTCTTTCTAAAATGGGGTTACTTGTGGGGTTCCTATACTGCCCTGGCATTTTAGGGGCCCTAAACTGTGAGGAGTAGGTCTAGAAACCAAATGCCTCAAAATGACCTGTGAAATCCTAAAGGTACTCATAGGACGTTGGGCCCCTTAGCGCAGTTAGGGTGCAAAGTGCCACACATGTGGTATCGCCGTACTCAGGAGAAGTAGTATAATGTGTTTTGTGGTGTATTTTTACACATACCCATGCTGGGTGGGAGAAATATCTCTGTAAATTGTAAAGGACAATGTTTTGATTTTTTTTTTTGATTTATTTATTTTTACACAAAATTGTCTAGTTACAGAGATATTTCTCCCACCCAGCATGGGTATATGTAAAAAAAATACACCACAAAACACATACTACTTCTCCTGAGTACGCCGGAACCACATGTGTGGCACTTTTTTTGCACCCTAACTGCACTAAAGGGCCCAAAGTCCAATGACCTTTAGGATTTCACAGGTCGTTTTGAGGCATTTGGTTTCAAGACTACACCCCACGGTTTAGGACACCTAAAATGCCAGGGCAGTATAGGAACCCCACAAGTGACCCCATTTTAGAAAGAAGACACCCCAAGGTATTCCATTAGGGGTATAGTGAGTTCATAGAAGATTTTATTTTTTGTCACAAGTTAGCGGAAATTGATTTTTATTGTTTTTTCACAAAGTGTCAATTTCCGCTAACTTGTGACAAAAAATTAAATCTTCTATGAACGCACCATACTCCTAACAGAATACCTTGTGGTGTTGTCTTTCTAAAATGGGGTCACTTGTGGGGTTCCTAAACTGCGCTGGCATTTTAGGGGTCCTAAACCGTAAGGGTGTAGTCTTGAAACCAAATGCCTCAAAACGACCTGTGAAATCCTAAAGGTCATTGGACTTTGGGCCCCTTAGCGCAGTTAGGGTGCAAAAAAGTGCCACACGTGGTATCGCTGTACTCAGGATAATGTGTTTTGGGGTGTATTTTTAAACATACCCATGCTGGGTGGGAGGAATCTCTCTGTAAATGAACAATTGTGTGTAAAAAAAAAAATCTAAACATTGTCATTTACAGAGATATTTCTCCCACCCAGCATGGGTATGTGTAAAAATACACCCCAAAACACATTATACTACTTCTGCTGCGTACGGCAGTATCACATGCATGGCACTTTTTTGCAGCCTAACTGCGCTAAGGGGCCCAAAGTATAATGAGCACCTTTAGGCTTTACAGGGGTGCTTACAATTTAGCACCCTCCCAAAATGCCAGGACAGTAAACACCCCACAAATGACCCCATTTTGGAAAGTAGACACTTCAAGGTATTCAGAGAGGGGCATGGTGAGTCGGTGGCAGATTTCATTTTTTTTTTGTCACAAGTTAGCAGAAATGGAAACTTTTTTTTTTTTTTTTTTGGTCTCAAAGTGTCATTTTCTGCTACCTTGTGACAAAAAATAAAATCTTCTATGAACTCACCATGCCTCTCAGTGAATACTTTGGGAAGTCTTCTTTCCAAAATGGGGTAATTTGGGGGGGTATTTATACTATCCTGGAATTTTAGCACCTCATGAAACATGACAGGTGCTCAGAAAAGTCGGAGATGCTTCAAAATGGGAAAATCTACTTTTTGCACCATGGTTTGTAAACGCTATAACTTATCCAAACCAATAAATATACACTGAATGGTTTTGTTATGTTTTTTTTTTGTTTTTTTAAATCAGACATGTAGCACAATAAATTTGGACAAAAATGTATACAGAAATTTTACTTTGACAAATTTTATCACAGAAAGTTAAAAAAAATATCTTTTTTTTGACAAAATTCCTGTCTTTTTTAATGAATATAATAAAAACTAAAAATCGCAGCAGCAATCAAATAGCACCAAAAGAAAGCTGTATTAGTGACAAGAAAAGGAGGGAAAATTCATTTAGATAGTAGGTTGTATGACCGAGCAATAAACCGTTAAATCTGCAGTGGTCTGAATGGAAAAAAAGGCTCTGGTCCTTAAGGGGTAGAAAGACTGTGGTCCTCAAGTTGTTAATCGACGGTGGCAGATGGCTAGCCCATAGCATTGCATTGAACAGTGCAATGCTGCACTTCAATAGATTTTTAATAGCGGTCAGTATGTCACTCGTAAATAGTCTGTAACCCTAAACAATGTCCAGTGCTGCGTAATATGTTGGTGCTTTATAAATATAATAAATAAATGCTGAAATCTATTAAAAATCTATGCCTAGAGTGTGGTAGGATTTGATCCATCTCTGATCAGATTTGATCTGAACGAGATCTGATGGTTGAAACGGATAGCCATGTTTAAGTGTATGGCCACCTTGAAGCTAGCCATACACTGGATTTGACAATCAAATACAGAAATAGGATTGAAAATTGACAAAGCTGTTGTAATGCTCAAAACAATTTAGCTATGAGCCCAACAAACCAGCATAGGACCCCTTTCATGATTCTGGGTTTTTCTAATCTGCTGATTGTTCTTATGATGCCAACCAATCAGGCAAGAAAGTGTTTTGCCGGCTATAGATTCCTTGCAAAATAAGCAGCATCTGGGTGATGTCCCGTCACCTTCGGCATACAGCATGTCAGTCATGTAATGCATGTTGTGTAAAGCAGACCTCAACTTTAATATTGCCTAGTAGGTAGTAATATTCTTCAGAATACAGTCAGCAGTTGAAGTATATCGGCTTGTTTGGTGCATTCTTTGTCTTGAATCAAAGGTAATATCTTTGTTATTAGTACCACTTGTTCAATAGAGATTTCTTGGGAAAAAAATAGGACCCCATTTCCTCAGTTACAGAACTATCGAGAATCAGAATCGAGAATCAGAGGCTAGATAAGGCTGTCTTCATAGGTAACTGATGTAAATCTGATGCATGCATCTCGACAGGAAATCTCTCGTCAACATAATCACATGAACAGGAGCCAAGCCAAACTTTTTTTTTTTTTTTTTTAAGCCTTCTCTATAGTTAAAAAATAAAATAAAAACACACACAAAAAACAGCGCAACCTAACAAAACAAGGATAACAACTATCACAGGCTAGTAATGATATACTGTATACAAAACTAACTTTCTAGGTTCAAGTCTACATCAAGTTTCTAGCTGCAAATAAGCCTAAAGATAGGAAAGTGTCAACCTATCTGATCACTGGCAGTCAACCCAATATAAATTGCCCCATATATGCTAGCCCCTCCCCCAACCAACATCCACCTTTACCCCTTTCTCTTACAAAACACAAACATTAATAGGAACCTATGGATGTGAGAGACCTATGAAGGTGGTCATATTTTTTTTTTTTAAGGTGGCCATACACTGGTTGATTTGCCATCAGATCGACCAACAGATAGATCCCTCTCTGATCGAATCTAATCAGAGAGGGACCGTATGGCTGCCTTTACTGCAAACAGATTGTGAATCGATTTCAGCATGAAACCGATTCACCATCTGTGAAGCTTCCGCTGCCTCCCGCCAGCTATACATTACCTGATCCGACGCGAGTCCCCACTGCTCCTTCTCCGCACTGGACTCCGGGTTCCGGACCGGCTGGCTTCACTTCTTTCTGTCCGGGGAAGTTTAAACAGTAGAGGGCGCTCTACTGTTTAAACTTCCTGCCGGGACAGGAAGTGAAGCCAGCCGGTCCGACCCAGCGGAGAAGAAGACAGCGGAGACAAGGGGACTCGCGCCGGCTGGAGCAGGTAATGTATGTATTGCGTCAGTCGTCGGGCATTCGAACGCCGCTATTGATGCACTCCCGACCCGCCGGCGAACGAGCAAAATCTTCCGCATGGACGGATCGATGGGAACAATTGATTTCGGACGAAAATCAATCGTTCTGTCAGCGTTTGCGCAACTATTTCACAGTAGATTCGATCACAGTGATCAAATCTGCTGTATATTGGCGGGAAAATGAGTATGGGCCCCTTTAAACAATACCAGTTGCCTGGCAGTCCTGTTGATCTTTCTGGTAAGTAGTATCTAAATTGCAGACCTGAAACAAGCATGCAGCTAATCTTATTAGATGTGTCAGACATCCGATCTGCATGCTTGTTCGGGGTCTATGACAGTTTTAGAAGCAGAGGATCAGCAAGGTGGCCAGGCAATCTGCATTATTTAATGGAAATAAACATGTCAGCCTCAATATCCCTCTCTCCTCAGGTTTAAACCTTACTTTTTTTTCTTTTTTTAAAGCCTAACTTATCAGTGGAACTACAGTTAATACTGACTTATCCTAAAATTGCCATCTAACTCTACACAAACAACTTAACTTTCACCTTCCCCAGTTATAACTAGACATCTTCTTAACCATAAATAATCACAATTGACTGTTAGGATGAAATTCTCTTTAAAAAGCACGGTAATGAAATGAAGGCCAAAGCGAAAGAGGGTATATTTTTGAAAGGGGCTAAATTAAAGGAACACTATAGCAAAATATATATAACAAAAAAAACTGGTAAAATAAATAAGGATTGACGGGAATCTGAAGCGAGACGTATACATAGGCTGCCATATTTATTTCCTTTTAAACAATACTAGTTGCCTGGCAGCCCCACTGATCTATTTGGCTGCAGTAGTGTCTCAATCAAACCACTATGCAGCTAATCTTGTCAGATTTGACAAAAATGTCAGAAACACGTTATCTGCTGCATGCTTGTTCAGGGCCAATGGCTATAAGTATTAGAAGGATTAGAGGATCAGCAGGACAGCCATTGTTGTTTAAAAGTAAATAAGTATGGCAGCCTCCATATACTCGCTTCAGGTTCCCTTTAAGTAGAATACTTGTCTAGAAAAATGACCAGAAAGTCCTATGGCAAAAATTCTCTCGTCAACACCCTGTGGAAGATGTCATTCTGGCCATGATGGAGTAACCATCCATTCACTGCGAAGAAGAGATCCCAATTTTGAACATCTGATGCTCTGTTGGATCATGCCAACAAGATCTTATCAGAGCTGGACTATTTTTGTATGTAATATTTTCTGAATAAAAGAGCTTTTGATGCCCTTGATGTTGGTGACCCTATACTACATTGACAGTCTGATGTCCTTCCATATCACACAACAATAAGTGTTGCTGAAATCCACTCAACGTCACAGTGTGCCCACACCCCAAGAGATTTTTAAAGCAGAGACCTCAGTCCAGGGAAGGAAAAAAAAAATGTAATATATGAGCACTTCATTATATGTTCATTCACCTGTACCTGTTGATGGGCTTTCATTACAGTTCTGATTATGGTGTCTGCAGTTATTCCCGGATTGGCTCTGGAAGGATGGCCATTTGTCTCATGCTCATCAGGCAGAAAAAAAGTATGTAACGTGAAATTCGTCTCTTAACTGCCAACGCTTAGGAATTTTACAAGTCAACTGAATTGAGAAGGATATGTAGACTACTAAATTTATTCCCTTTAAACTAAAACTAGTCCTTGGTAAGAGTACTTGTAAAAGGTACAAACCGGAACAAAGAACATCTATCAGGCCCTAGGCAATGTCACTGTGGGTAAATGTAAGAATGATGTGCAGGTACTCTGCAGGAGAATGAGGAGATTCTTCCTCTATTACACATCTGAACATGGATCAGGCCCTAGGCAATGTGACTGTGGGTACATGTAAGAGTGATGTGCAGGTACTCTGCATGGGAATGAGGAGATTCTTCCTCTATTACACATTCTTCATGCACAATCTGAACCAGGTTTATGGGTGATAAACACCTCTGTGTTCAATGTGCACAACATTCTCGGGGGATTCCCTGCAGCTCTGTGGAGAGTGCATATGTAGAGTATAGTACTACTGTGTAACAAAGTAAACCTGAGACAGATGAAATTAAAGTTTTATACATACCTGGGGCTTCCTCCAGCCCCCTTCAGGATAATCAGTCCCTCGTTGTCCTCCTCCACCACCTGGATCTTCTGCTATGAGTCCAGGTACTTGAGCCAGTCGAGCGTAGTGCGCATGCACACACTCCGCCGCCAGGAGCATATTACACCTGTGCAGTTGCAGAATGTTCCTGGCTGTAGGAGCGGCACGCGGCCGGACTGCGCCGACTGGCTGAATTACCAGGACTCATAGCAGAAGATCCAGGTGGTGGAGGACAGCGAGGGACTGATTAGCCTGAAGGGGGCCCCAGGTATGTATAAAACTTTACATCCGTCTCAGGTACCCTTTAATTTGTAGTCACCAAACCAAATTTTAACAACATATCAAATTATTTGATTTAATGAGCAAAGAGAGTGCATACATTTGCATAAATCAGCATCAATGCAGAATTATTTCCATCTCACTGACCATCTCTATTAGTGACACAGCTACACATCAGACTTTATTCTTACAGCATAGATGTTATTTAGTATATATAAGAGATTCCTGTGTACACATCCTATATACAGTCACAATCAGATATGTATATCTGACTTTAAAAATACGGGGACTGCTTTATTGAAGCAGCACAAGTAACTAATTTTGATTGGTTTATTTCATTTTTGTGGACTGAGCACAGCCATTTCTGTATATATATATACATTATTTTTAATGACTATTATCTGAGAAATAGAAAATTTTATCATATTTTCTATTTTAATTACAGTTATAAATTCATTAGGAGTTGGAGTCGGAGCATTTTTTCCCGACTCCGACTCCAGGCACCCAAAATTGCTCCGACTCCACGACTCCGACTCCACAGCCCTGCCTATTACAGAACATACAGCTATTGCTTTCAGAGAGATAGAAATTATAACCTTTACACAAATCTGTAGCAACAAGCACCAGGAAAGCAAGCATGAGTGTTAAATGAATTTCACATATAATATAGCGGATGTGTTGCATCAGAGAGCTGTGTCAACCAAGTTGATCACACTTTTGATGTTTCGTCCTGTCACAAGTTACAACACATGCTTATCACACAATACTGTCTAACAGTTTCTGGGACGGCACATATGCTTTCTGATGTACACTGACAGCCATTCACTATTCAGAGACAGAAGTAGAAGAAGCTTCTCTCGTATGGTTATAGTTTTTGGTTGCACACACACCTTTTGGTTACAGTTCACTTTGATGATACAGATAATCTTCTAGAGCAGGGGTAGGGAACCTATGGCTCGGGAGCCAGATGTGGCTCTTTTTATGGCTACATCTGGCTCACAGACAAATCAGTAGGGGTTGATTCAGTAAGCTACACTGTTCAAGCAGCGTAGCTTAGTGTGGCAGTGCAAGTACAATTTTCAAAAGTAGTGCACACTACAGCTGTAGCATGTTCTACTAACTTACTTGAGCACCCCCAAAACTAAGGCTGCGCCAATTGTCCCACCCTGGACCTTGTCAGGTCCAGTGACTTTGTAGGTCGAGATCCCCGCAATTTGATTGGCCCAGTAGGCTGCCTATCACTTTACATATCACCATGGCAAAAGGGACGTGAGCCCTCTGCTGTGCAAGCACACTGTTCCAGCTTGAAACATATTGTATGGCTCTCACGGAAATACATTTTAAAATATGTGACGTTTATGGCTCTCAGCCAAATAGGTTCCTGACCCCTGTTCTAGAGAGAGAGTGCTTAATCCAAGGGCTACAGTAGTGAAGGGGATGGATTTCCTTTTACAATAACTCCTAAACCATCTAAGCGTTTACCAGGGCCGGATTTCTGGAAAGGCTTTAAAGGCCTGTGTGTTAGGCGGCTGAAGCCCAAGGGGGCACCTGAGCATGAAAGAGGGATTCCAACATATGGAAGAGGACGCTGATAATGGGGAGCAACACATGGAAATGGGAAAAGGATGCCCTAGAGAGCTGTATATGAAAAAGAGTGACTACAGTACAGATGATACAGATGGAAGATGGGGCTGCACATGGAATGGGAGGGGCAGATAAAAGGCGAGCAACAACATACTTGGCCTAGGGGCACAAAATGTAGAAATCTGGCCTGGTCGTTTACCTGATATCACTAGCAACCTGAGAATGTGATTGATCAGACTGCTGACGTCTATGCCTTTGGAGAACCTCTCTATTCACTTCCTCACCCAGAGACTCAACTGTTAGTGTTTATTCATATAGCAAACAACATATTCCGTAACGGTGCACATGGTACAAAAAGTGTGGGGCATAGAACATGACGTACAGACATTCAAATCTCTGTACAATCAGGGCATCCAGCGATACAAGTACAAATACACAGCTGGTGTGTGGTTTGAGACATCACCAATACTGGTACATGGTCATGTGATAAAATATACACAAGGAGTGTGTTCCTACCCTTGCGAGCTTAAATCTAGAGGGTAGCAGGTTGGACACATTAGGTAAGGAAGTGTAAAGCCACAATATGGGACCCAAACACTTGGGCAATATTTTGGGGCCAACTCTGTACAAATGTGTCTGTACAATTGGAGTGGACAGAGTAAGGAGGAAAACCAAACCTCTCTGCCTGCTCTCACCTGAGATGATCCGCCAGACGGATTGCCCATCAAAACATCAAGGGAGATCAGGGGGCGCTGTACACACTCTAGATTCTAAGCAGAGACAGCCCCAGACAAGAACCATCAAGCATGTGCAAGCTTTAAGTCAATCTTCCCTTCTCTGACAGGAGATGAATTTCACTGTATTGCAACCTATTTAATATCCGCAATCAGAATGTGACAGACCTCAAAGGCTTCTCACCAAGGCATTTTGCTTTCCATTTGAAGCACAAATGTTTGTTTCTAGTCCTGCGTAGACACCCAATTTCAAAACTTATTTTCAATGTAAAAAGGTGCTTGATTAGTGGATATGATGTACAATAACTTCCAGAAGACTGTCAGGAACTTATCTGCCTGTCGCTTTGGCAGCACCTGAAGTAAAAAAATAAATAAATAAATAAAAAAAAAAAAAGAGGCTGACCAGTTGCCTGGCAGTCTTGCTGAACACTTTGGCCGCAGTATAGTCTGATTCCCACACACCTGAAGCAAGCGGCTAATCCAGTTCAGTCAGATCTGCATACCTGATCAGGGTCTATGGGAAGAATTTTCAAGAATGGCTTTTTACCTTATCTGACACATCAATTAAGATTTGGGAACTCTGCTTACAAAGCTGAGAAATGGTTTAATTCAAGCTGCGTCTGGAGTTGATCATGAACAAAAAATGGTTCTTTTTTAAAGCACAAACTGCAAGCTTTGTTCAACTGTCATCATACTATTGTGCTGCTGTATGTACTCTTCCTTTCCATAAAGCACTTTCTCTGCTAATTTGGATATGTCTTACAATAAGCAAATAAGCTTATTTTTTCAGCAGCTGTGGGTTGTATTTACACTGCACCAGCTGCTATGTTCAGTATTTGAGGCCCCAAGTAAGACAATAATGCACAGGAAGTTAGAAAAGGACCCCCACAGTGTTCATCTGCACTGGGAATACACAGAGCCCCCTGATGGCATTCATGTTAGGAAAGAGTCCCTTCAATTCCCATCTTAATTTGGCAGTGAAAAAAAAGCACATCAAATAGTGGAAAGTCAGAGCTATTCAAGCAAAGATGTAAGAGCAGAGTGATAATGAGCCATAATGCAAAACAACCAATCAGAATTCAGCAACTCAGCAAACAAAACTGGTGACCTGCTGTAAAGTGGGAATGTGCACAGTAAGCAAACTATACAGATTGACAGGCAACAGTATCAAATATTACAATAAAAATACACAATTTTCATATACAATTAGTTGACCACTACAGGTTATTTCCCCTTATGGACCAGAGCAATTTCCTCCCATTCATTTGTCAATAACTATCACCACTTAGCACACCTGAATGATCTAAAAATCTTTTTTTGCTTTAAATTAGGTTTTTTTGGGTGGTACGTTTTGCCAAAAATTATTATATATGCATTAACAGGAATAATAAGAAAAACATTGAAAACAATTCATTATTTCTCAGTTTTCAGCCATTATAGTTTTGACCTCCCTGGCGGTAACCCCGACCTGAGCTCGGGGTAGAAAAAAAGAGCTGCGAGCAGTAAAGCCCGAGTTCAGGTCGGGGTAGGGAATTACATGGTTTTTAATGTGTTTTGGAGTCCTGCGCGCGATTGGCGCTGTGCAGCGTCATCCCTGCCTGTCTGTTGCTGTCTGGGGCTTCTCTCCGGCCGCCGGGATCCCCATAGCCACGCTCTTGTTCCAGCGACCAATCACTGCGGCGGTGGCGGCATGACGTCGGCGAGGGACGGGGCTTATTTTTAAAGCGGACATTGGCCTCAATTCACTAAACTTATCTCCTGTCTTTAATAACTCTTCTAGAGTTGTTACCATGGTGATAAGGCATGTAGTATTCAGGAAACATTTTACCTCAGGCAAGCCTAAAGTTAACTCTTCTGTCTTTAAATTAACTCTCCAATCCTTAAAATAACTCCAGAGTTAAAGACAGGCTGTTAATTAGCTGCATGTGAAATTAACCACAGAGGAGGTAAATTAACCACAGAGGAGGTAAATTAACCACAGGAGAGGTAAATTAACCACAGGAGAGGTAAATTAACCACAGGAGAGGTAAATTAACCACAGGAGAGGTAAATTAACTACAGGAGAGGTAAATTAACTACAGGAGAGGTAACTTAAGGAATGAAGAGGTAAGATAACTCTCTCACGTGTGGAGGTAAGTTTTCTCTTGCCTTATCTCTAGCATGATCTTAGTGAATTGAGGCCATAGACTTTTACTGGTCTTGGGGGGGGGGGGGGAAGAAGCTGTGTATACATGTAAATACATTTACATGCATATACATGTATTTACTGAGAATATAATATCTATCCATACACACATACATACATACATACATACTTCTGCCTGCACCAACGTCAGCCTGGATTTTGACTACTCTCTGCCTGCCACTTGCACCGACGTCTGCCTGGATTTTTACTATACTCTGCCGGCCGCCTGCACCGACCTCTGTCTGGATTTTGACTACTCTCTGCCTGCCGCCTGCACCAACGTCGGCCTGGATTTTGACTACTCTCTGCCTGCCGCCTGCACCAACGTCGGCCTGGATTTTGACTACTCTCTGCCTGCCTTTTTGTACAGTTTCACAATTGTTTAAGTTTATTCATACATTTAACAAATTTGTGTTCTAGTCTAAAGGCCCATACACACGTCGGATTTCCGCGAATGACGGGTCGTTTGAACCAGGGCTGTGGAGTCGGTCCAAAAATCCACCGACTCCTCAGTTTAGGATTCCACAGACTCCGACTCCTCTAATTTGCATATTACAATTTTGTTGATTAAAAGTATGTAACATGAAATTCGTCTCTTAACTGCCAACGCTTAGGAATTTTACAAGACAACTGAAGTGAGAAGGATATGTAGACTACTATATTTATTCCCTTTAGACTAAAACTAGTCCTTGGTAAGAGTACTTGTAAAAGGTACAAACCGGAACAAAGAACATCTATCAGGCCCTAGGCAATGTAAGTGTGGGTACATGTAAGAATGATGTGCAGGTACTCTGCAGGGGAATGAAGAGATTCTTCCTCTATTACACATTCTTCATGCACAATCTGAACAAGGTTTATGGGTGACAGACAACACCTCTGTGTTCAATGTGCACAGCATTCTCAGTGGATTCCCTGCAGCTCTGTGGGGAGTGCATATGTAGAGTATAGTACTACTGTGTAACAAAGTAAACCTGAGGGCCCTTTTCCACCAGCGCGTTTGCGCTGGCTGAATCGCAAAAACGCAAACCGCTAGCGATTTTACAATCGCTACGGTTTGCTTTTTAACATAGGAATCGCGGTAGGTCATTTCCACTACCGCGATTCGTTTTTGTCAGGAACGCGAACGCGCGGCGGAGCGATATTTGCCGCGATTTTGCTATGCAGTGCATAGCAAAATCGCAGCGGCGAACGTCGGGGAATCGCCGGTAATTGCGATTCAGCAATCGCTAGCGTTCAGAGTGAACGCTAGCGATTGCAAGTGGAAAAGGGCCCTTAGACAGATGAAATTAAAGTTTTTATACATACCTGGGGCTTCCTCCAGCCGCCTTCAGGATAATCAGTCCCTCGTTGTCCTCCTCCACCACCTGGATCTTCTGCTATGAGACCAGGTACTTGAGTCAGTCGGGCGTAGTGCGTATGCACACACTCCGCCGCCAGGAGCATACTACACCTGTGCAGCACTATTGCGCAGGTGCAGAATGTTCCTGGCTGTGGGAGCGGCATGCGGCCGGACAGTGCTGACTGGCTGAATTACCAGGACTCATAGCAGAAGATCCGGGTGGTGGAGGACAGCGAGGGACTGATTAGCCTGAAGGGGGCTGGAGGAAGCCCCAGGTATGTATAAAACTTTACTTTTCATTCGTCTCAGTTACCCTTTAATTTGTAGTCACCAAACCAAATTTTAACAACATATCAAATGATTTGATTTCATCAGCAAAGGGAGTGCATACATTTGCATAAATCAGCATCAATGCAGAATTATTTCCATCTCGTCGACCATCTCTATTAGTGACACAGCTACACATCAGGCTTTATTCTTACAGCATAGATGTTATTTAGTATATATAAGAGAGATTCCTGTGTACACATCATATATACAGTCACAATCAGATATGTATATCTGACCTTAAAAATACGGGGACTGCTTTATTGAAGCAGCACAAGTAACTAATTTTGATTGGTTTATTTCATTTTTGTGGACTAAGCACAGCTATTACTGTATATATATACATACATTATTTTTAATGACTATTATCTGAGAAATAGAACATTTTATCATATTTCCTATTTTAATTACAGTTACAAATTCATTAGGAGTCGGCATTTTTTCCCCGACTCCGACTCCAGGCACCCAAAATTGCCCGACTCCACGACTCAGACTCCACAGCCCTGGTTTGAACGCCCCGTCGTTCGCCCGCTAAATCGGGCGTGTGTACAGACTGTCGTTCGCTTGATAAGGGTGAGTTTGAGCGATCCGCCCGGCGGATCGCTCAAACTCACCCTTATCAAGCGAACAACAGTCTGTACACACGCCCGATTTAGCGGTGCGAACGACGGGGCGTTCAAGCGACCCGTCGTTCGCGGAAATCCGACGTGTGTATGGGCCTTTATTTATATGCTTTATAGGCTTTTATTCTGGAATATTTGGTGAGTTATAACTTAAGAATTGGAGGCCTACAATTCTTGAGAAACAATGTACCGCTTTTGACTTATAATTCCAGACAGAAATGCACCGCCAGGAAGGTTAAAATAAAATGTGGATTGTAGATAAAAACCACACATTACTTGCCCATTTGTCTGAGTATTTTATTTGGAAATAAAAGGTGTATTTTTGTATGTGTTGGTGTCCTCATAGTACCTAGCATTAATTGCAATCCCTAATTTGCAACAATAATAATATACCCTCGTGGCATACATATACATAAAGTTAAACGTCTAACAATTTATGTATGCCCTTTTAAATTCTGCCACTTTTTTTTTTTTTTAACAGGCTTTTATCTCGCTTTAGCCACTGCTGTGCACTTGCAACCCTCGCCGCTGTTACCCCGTCGGGACACTGATCGAGGAAGGGCAATGAGTGTTCCCCTACCCAATCACAATGCCTGCAATGAATGGACATGACACATGAATGAACAATTCCTGTAAAGCAGGAAAGTGTTTGCAGCACCATCTAGTGGCCAAAAAGTAAAACTACACATGCACATACGTTTACATATATTTATAATTATCAATTAATCCCTTCCACTTCACCAATCTTACATGTACCTGCAGCCAACAGGTGCATGGCATGTATAGAAAGGCTAGTATCAAATTAAGTTCTGTGGGGCATAGATATACTGCCACGAAGAAACAAGTAGTTAAAAGATACCTTACCCGAGGCAAATTACCTACCTAGGGTAATTACAAAGACATGTTTATGTTGGATCCACATACCTCTGAAGTGTTCACCCCAGAAACTTTTTTTCCAGCCGTGTTGCATAAAAAAAAAAAAAAAAAAAAAAAAGTAGCCAGGTGGGGAATGATGGGGAAATGCAAACGCGGTGCTTCTCTGTGCAACTCTACTTACAGCATAGGAGGAGGATAAGGAGGAGGGCCGACGACAGCCGGGTGCTCCCCAAAATTAGCCAGGTGGAGTGCCTGGATAAAAGAGCCTGGGGAGAACACTGTGTTGTCCATTTCTCTCAGTTATCAACCCGAAACCTGGTTCCTAATAATCAGGTCTTGAAAAAAAAAAAATAACTTTTGGTCAAATGAATCATTAAAGCAAGCCTGCCTCTTCCTGTCTCAAAATGTTCTATTTCCTACTCTTAGGCCCCGTTCACACTTGCAGTTTTTTAAAAAAACGGAACGGATGTCCGGACCGCACCGGATCCAGACCGGACCTGATCCGTACGGTTCCTATCCAGATCCGTTCCGGATCCGGTCCGTTTGCATCCGTTTTCCGTGCGGTATGAACACGGTTGCGGCCTGGATCCGTTTGAGATAACAAGCTGTATAATAATACCTGGGGTCTGGGAGGTCGGCAGAAGCTCTGGGGTCGTTATAGGGCCTCACCTCCTCGTTATCAGACGTATCGGACATGTTGCTGCCGGGGAGCACCAGCGTGAGGTCGCTGCTGCTCCACTCTGTGGGCGCTGGGCCCATGTGTCCCCGTCCAGGATGGCCGCTGTAGCATAGAGGAAGCATGGGAGGTGGGGTGGAGCTTCCGTTTTTTACGGCCAGTGTGTTGTGCGCTCTCCGGTTCTCATTGGTTTGTATTGGCCGGATGCAACAGTCCGGCTCCGCTCCGGATACGTCTGCCGGAGGAGCCGGACCAAAAAATAGCGCATGTTGGATCTTACGCCGGAGTCCGTATCCGGTCCGGACGGAACGGACGCATGTGAACGGACGCATAGACTTTCATTGCTGTGCCGTGCGTCCGTTCCGCATGCGGTCCGGCTCCGGCACGGCGATTCCGGACGGCGACCGCCAATGTGAACCGGGCCTTAAGGCGAGTGAATGTGTCAGGTGTGCTTTAAAAGCCAGATTCCAGTGAAATTTAATTTAGTTTTACACTCTAAATAATTAACATTTGACACCTCCAGTCAGAGCTTGTTTTGTATTTTTACTGCTGTCCTGTGTCTATTGATTATTTTTATGTCGAAGCAAGGAGTGGGGAAATCTTTTTAAGGATGTCAGAGTAACAAAAAATATTTTCCCTGGTGTCTTCATATATGTCAGTATAACTATAGGAAGTCTCCGGCCACAACCCTTATCAGGTCTCTAAATCTATAAACGCAATGACAAGGCCAGTACATGCCTTTCTTAATTTTGGCCTCTTTATGGGCATCATTAGTGAGCCAGCAGGTTAGCCTTTTCCCTACTGAAATATGTCAAGATTGCTAAAAGACTCTTTATTATAGAACCCCCATTCTGACAGTCACAGGAGCTAAGGGTACTTAAGAATGTTCAGTCACCACCTGGCCATTTTGGCAATTTATTTTTAATGGAGCATTTCTTGAAAAGTTCTGCCTAGCTTGACACCACCTTGCAGGAGAGTCTTCCAGGTTTGTGTCAGTTCTGGGGGACTGAAAGGTATTCAAATGAGGGGATAGCTGAAGAGAGGTGCCACCATTTGAGTATATCCCCCAATGAATGCTGCTGTAGTAGTTGTACAATACTATTATTCTGTTCAGCCACCTGAGAACTGTTATTCATCATGACGTCTCACTTCTCTCCTGTATTTTTGGGCTCCATTATGATGTTATTCCCTTTACACTGGTTGCCCAATAGGAGCAGTGAGAAAGACTGTTAAAAGCCTTCTGCTTTCTATACCGGCACTTAAAGGGGCACTACAGCGAAAAACTGTAAAATTTAAAATATGTGCAAACATATACAAATAAGAAGTACATTTTTTCCCAGAGTAAAATGAGCCATAAATTACTTTTCTCCTATGGTGCTGTCATTTACAGTAGGTAGTAGAAATCTGACAGAAGTGACAGGTTTTGGACTAGTCCATCTCTTTATAGGGGATTCTCAGGGATATATTCATTTTCAAAAGCACTTAGTGAATGGCAGTTGCTCTGTCCAACTGCCAAAAAACTGTGTAGGGAGAAGGGAAGCTGGCCAGCATCATTGTTAAAATCCTTTTTCAGGAATATCTTTATAAAGAATAAAAGCCTTGCCGAGAATCCCCTATGAAGAGATGGACTAGTCCAAAACCTGTCACTTCTGACAGATTTCTACTACCTACTGTAAGTGACAGCAACATAGGAGAAAAGTAATTTATGGCTCATTTTACTCTGGAAAACACAAAAACTTCTTATTTGTATATGTTTGCACATATTTTCAATTTTATAGTTTTTCGCTGTAGGGCCCCTTCAAGCTCTTCCCGATTCAGGGAAAATGAAGATAAAAGCAAGTCACCATAAACTGAAGAGGCATACATCCACTCCTAGAAAATCTTAATCAGAATCAGAATCATTTTATTTCGCCAAGCATGACTGGGTCAAGCCCGGAATTGGGTTTGGCACAAGGAGCGGTACATAGAAGGAAAGGCAGGAAAAACGATAGAATGACAGTAATACCTTATACACAATATAGACATACACAATATATAATCAACATTAGAACATATAGCTCAGTATTCCTCTTTCAAAAACAAAAAAACACTGCTGAAGGGCAACAAACATAAGATTGGTGGAAATTCCAATCACACACACACATATGAGGCATGTCCCCAGACAGCCATTTGTACGCGATAACTCACGTGACATTGCAAGGCCAAAGCTGTACAGACACATCACTAGTCAGGGGACTAGTGACGTGTTCTGTTGCTATGTGGGAGGAACAAAACCAATGGAGCTACACACGAGTGACATCAGGCGGCGGGAGGGATGAGAACAATGCTCTTGGCCGAATCAATCCGCCGTACTGATCACTGGCTGAGGCGTCAGGTGACATAGGGGGCCACTGTACTCATGTTAGATTCTCAGCACAGGCAGTAATCTGACACTTATTCATGTTTCATCTACCATGTTTACAGAAGCCATCTATCTATAGAAAGATCAGCAGTAAGCATTCTGTTAAAGAGGAACTGTACTTGAACCTCTACTACAATCAGTAGTAGCAGTAGGGTATTGTACCGTGTAAGCCATCAGTACTACTACAATCAGTAGCAGATGGTCCCTTTCCCACGTGAAATCTTTGCCTTTTCTTGAAAAGGATCACTGGGGGGGAGGTCTATAAGGTTGATACTGTGGCAGTGATGTCAGGACCATTGTGCTGACAGTTTTCTGTCTGTGAACAGTGTTGCATTGTGGGAAATGACCGCTGTTTCCAACTGCCAAGCAAACTAATATCTCCTTCTGTGCATATGTATATCCATATGAAAAACAAAAACAAAACAAAAAAAACACTTTTAGCTTATTGCAATGTTAGTGGGTATGATTGTAAATAATGCAGTTGGTGCTGTCTGTTTTTTTTTCATGTCTGCCAGTAGTAAAGATGATTACATGCAGGCTGATTGTGGACCAAACAATATGAACAAATTACATGGCAAATATTAATCATTTCCTGATCTCGCTTCTATTTCGTAACTTCTCACTTTGCAAGGTATTGATTTATTTTTTTCCCCTTTTCACTACACCAGAGATGGAAATTTGTAGCAACAGTTACTGTAAAGTTAACCAGAGAATTTTAGAATCTGCTGGACAAAATAAGACAAGCAGTCAGGAAAATTAAGGATTGTCAAACACTTCTGTCCTTTAGTCATTTTCAAGGAACCATAAAAAAGTACCCCTGAACCAGGTACAAAAAAATAAATAAAATGAATGAAACCCATGGTGTACTAGATTAACTTTTCAGTGTCCTCTGCAGTTTCTGCATTCCTCTGGATCAATTGGGGACACAAATGTACTTAATTTTTACTTATTTTTTGTGTTTCTCCTGGTTGAGATGGATGTCTTTTGTTAGAATTTAAGCATGATATGCTTGAATTCAGAGGTCTAGTAAAAGGACTTGCTCTGCAGAGTCTCTCTTTAACCACCCTGGCGTTACATTTATTGCGGCCATGGGTGGCTTTTTTTTTTTTTTTTTAAATTCTTCTTTTAAATGTGTTTAGGTTAGTGTAGCTAGTACTAGGCCAGCTACACTCCCTCCCTCCCCCCCCCCCCCCAAGTCCCCTCCAATCGCCACCGGCGATATTTACCTAGCCGCGATGGCCGAGACTTCCGCCATAGCTTCAGGCGTTGCTATGGCAACGATTGGGCATGAACATTGTGCTTCTGACTCCTCAAGGCTGTAGAATAGATATCAAGCTCTCGACGTACAGACTTCCAGGCCTTGTGGGATAAGCATCGAGCGTTTTCATATTTCCTAAAGGTTAACAATAGCCAAGTACATTAAACAATGTTCTCCTCAGAACAAGGGGACAGGTAATTGGAAAATGGAATTTTCCAGTGCATGCGCAGTAAAGACTGTGCTTGTCATGCTATCACGTGTTCTTATCAGCCAATAGCAGGCGATGGGTTATAGATCCATCCCTGGTGGATGATGTCACATTTAACTCTTTGGAGGCTAGTTTAAAAACAGCCAACGGGCTCCAGAGAGCCACTTCTGACTTCCACTTTCCTTCTAGTAACTCATTATCTGTATGCTGTATATACGCTAAGTTCATAGATGTACCATAAGAGAAAGCCTGGTCTACTCACAAGGGATAGACCAAGTTTGCATGGAACGCATAAGATTCTACAAACTGATTGCTTTGCTGAGGTAATTAAGATAAGACTGCTGCTGATCACATTTGTATATCCGTTTACCGAATAAACACTTTAACTTTGGACGACGTCTTAAGGCTCATACACATGTCGGATTTTTCCAAACGATCTGTAGTTTCGACGTCAAAACTGGCATGTGTACAGTCGGTGCTTTAGCTGATAACGCTGGTTTTGACGGATCCGCTGAGCGGATCCGTCAAAACCAGCGTTATCAGCTAAAGCACCGACTGTACACACGCCCGATTTGACATCCAAACGACGGGTCAATGGAGACGTCCAAAATCCGACGTATCAATGGAGACATTCATCAACATAAGATTTAAAACATTTAAATTAAAATGAAATTTGCAGCAGTGTCTTGGTTGAAGGATGAGAATTCCCATTGCACTGGTTCTTAGTGTCGATGCCAGTCTAAATACATGGAAAACTCATTGTTTACATGGGTTGGTTCAGGGCAGATGGTCCCCAGCTTACTTCAATTGAGAGCAGCAGAACTTGCTTTGAAGTCATTCTCACAAATCCTCTAGCACACCACCAAATGGAGGTCACTAATGATATTGGCATAAAAATCTCAACAGGCTGATGGCAGGCTACATTTCCAGTTAGGAAATGTACAGGTGGATCTAGTATTGAGAGATGAACGCAAAAACTAAGTGTTCTTCTAACAAAAAACAGGGGGGGGGGGGGAGCTTATAATCATGATTACCTAAGAAGCTTGAGCACTACATCAAATTAGACCTGTGCAAAGTCTTGGTTAAAAAAAATAAAACCCTATTTAGTTTAACTAAAAGCTCAGCTCTAGTAAGTGGTAGAAATACCAAGATAACCATATGTATTTTTATAATACTCTCAGGGCTCTCTATAAACAAATTTTGTATAGAACCTCTACACAGGGAAAAAAAAGGCAGTGCAAATCATCTCACATAAGCATTGTACACTTTCAGTTTCCATTCTGCAGAAGTCAAGCCTGAACTAGTACCAGTTTTTCTCAAACATGCTCCTGAAGTTATTACACAGAGAGAAATATACTGACATAGCTACAGCATGAAAAAAAATGTAGCAAATTCCACACTGTGTAATAAGCTGGCATATTACATGAATACGCATTCTGGTTGGAAATAATGAGATCTTAAAAAACATATCTTTAATACATTCTGAATATAAGCAACTATGCGGTAACATATCAGCTGCATAGCAACAGGCAGAATCAAGTACCTATTAAATATGAAGCCCTTCTATCATTAGTAAATGTGTGATAAAAATAAAATATATTCATACACAGCAATAAAGTACATTACAAAGCAAAATTTAGATAGATGTATAATAATAAGCCTATTATATCCTTTACAGATTTACCATGCTGTACATTATATACATATTCTATGAGCATAAGCCATACATTATAAGAATAGCCATGTCACCTATACAAACATACTGTACAGCTATGCATACCCTGAGCACTTTAACGGTTTACTATGATGTTTACTGTATATGATGTGTATATCAAATGAAGACATAGCATAACGATCGACTCCCATGTCCTACAGACCTACATAGGTTTACTATGATGTAAATATAATGAAGGCATGAGTTACAGCATGGTGAAATGTATTATACTGTAAGTACATAAACCGCCTATGCATACGGAATCACAGTATTGGTGATATCACATTGCTATGCGTGCAGATCACACATGGAGAGCATTATTACAACATGTGATTACAGACACACTACATGACATGCAGAGCATATTGCACACAGACATCGCAGGCACAAGTTGATGGGGGAAGCCACATTACAGCGCAGACAGGAGCATCACACCGCTCATACTGCTGGAGGACACTTCACACAGGCAGGCAGGCACTCACAGTGTGGGACGGCAGGCTCTGACTGGCCTCTATGACAGCGGTGAGCGGTACTGTGTCATCCAGGAAGAGCTTGTTGGACGGCGGCTTCTCCATGAACGCCATCCCGGCAGCTCCAAGAACAGCCTACTGAGCGCAGGCCCAGCCACTCAGGGGCGGGGCTATCTTGCGGAGGTGGAGTTACAGTGACATTCTGGGCGTTGCTGCAGCCTAGTGTCACGAGGATGAGGGCGCGGTTTGCAAATGATTCAGCGCACATAACCCATTGGTGAACGCTAGTGGCTATGCCAGCCGCATGTACTGGGTTGATGACGTGACGTCATTAAGACGGGACTCTGTACTAATGGCTGTATGAGGCTGGCTGCAATACTGCACAGAGGAGAGTTGTGGGACGGGGGAGAGGTGAGTTCATATTTATCGTGTCTGGAGCTGCTGATCCAGGGATAGCTACATAGTTTGGTTGATAGAATAGTTTGTCAAGATTCCAACCAGTGTATATTGTTTATTTATTGTATTTATAAAGCGCCAACATATTACACAGCGCTGGACAATAAATAGGGATACATACAATATTTAGGGGTGACATACAGCAAAATGACAATACTTGAATACAAGAAAGACCAGATCATGCAGCACAGTATGAGTACAAGATAATGCTTAGTCAGTCACTGGAGGGGAGCATGGAGATTAGGCAAGTTAGGTTCACTCAGATGCATAGCATGGGTTCACAGTAATGGATGTGCATGATCAGGTAGGACACAAAAGGAGGAGGACCCTGCCCAAAGGCTTACAATCTAGAGAGAGAGGTAAGGACACGGAAGGTAGGGGACCAGAGTTCAGCTGTGGGTTTAGAGCACTTGTGAGGGGTAGTAAGCCAGAGTGAAAAGGTGAGTTTTGAGGGCTTTCTTGAAGATGTTGAAGGAGGGGGCAGCCCTAATGGGTGGAGGTAGGGAGTTCCATAGTGTTGGAGCAGCTCTTGAGAAGTCCTGGAGGCGTGCATGGGACTGGGTGATGCGGGGGCGGTTAGGCGAAGTTCATTGGAAGAGCGGAGTGAGCGGCTAGGTGTGTACCTCTGAGTAAGATCGGAAATGTAGGTTGGACAGGTTTTGTGGACAGATTTGTAGGTCAGACATAGTATCTTGAATCTGATTCTGGACTGGATAGGAAGCCAGTGGAGGGATTCAAGGAGGGGATCCGCCGTGGTGGAGCGATGGGAGCAGTGGATAATTCTGGCTGCCGCATTCATGATGGACTGCAGTGGGGCTGTTCAGGTCATAGGGAGACCAGACAGCAGGGCATTGCAGTAGTCAAGACGGGAAATTATGAGGGCATGAATGAGGAGTTTGGTGGTGGCAGAGGTCAGGAAAGGGCGAATCTTACAGATGTTACGAAGGTGGAAGTTGCAGGACTTTGTGAGGTTTTGGATGTGGGGAGTGAAGGAGAGTGCGGAGTCCAGGCTGACACCCAGACAGCAGGCTTGAGAGGTAGGGTGAATGTATATCAAGTGTGTGTCAATGTGATGGAAAAGTCTTGCTTGTTGCTAATTTGCAGTTAGCCTTTTTAGCAGTTCATTTAGGTTCTTTAGTAGGCTATGCATAAAAGCAAAAATGCAACAGAGCAGAAAAGTTGCGCTGCATGTGATCTGCGTGATGCATACAGGAAATTAAAAATATGCTTCACTGTTGGTGGTTAGGAAAATTTGCAAGTGTGTACGAGGCTTAAGAAAAAAATATTAGAGGAGTAAAATACAGCATTTCAAAACCACTTAGATTTTCACAAATGCGGTAGTGGTTTTAGTAATTTACCAAAAACATGGCTTCAATTTACTAAGACCTGTTTGGTAAAAAGTAGAGGTCTAACCAGCTGTGGAGTAGCTCTCAGCAGCAATCTGTGTTCTGCCAGATGATGTCCACTTCTGTGCAGCGACAGCTTTATCTTAGATCTATATACCGCCTTTTAGTTGCTCTATTTATTTTTTTTATTTATGCAGCGATGTACAGATTATATATTGTCTTGTCACTAACTGTCCCTCAGAGGGGCTCACAATCTACCCTACCATAGTCATATGTTTATGTATGTATCGTACGTGTATGTATGCTAGTTTAGGGACAATTTTTGGGGGAAGCCAATTAACTTGTCTCTATGTTTTTGGGAAACCCATGCAGACAAAGGGAGAACATACAAACTCCTTGCAGATGTTGACCTGGCTAGGATTCGAAACAGGGACCCAGCGCTGCAAGGCAAAAGCACTAACCACTACACTACCATGTAATAACATGTATTAGTGTATGTATGTAGTGTAATACCATGTATTAGTCTTTCTAAACTTTTTTTTTAATGGCCTGAGTTTAGATGAACTTAAAATATACATAAGACAAACCATACTTGGATGATCTCAGCAGTTGCTCCTCATCATCGCTAACAGGGCTGTGGCGTCAGAGTTGAAGTTCAGGAGTCGGAGCAATTTTGGTTACCTGGGGTCGGAGTCTGTGGTTTCAGTAAACTGAGGAGTCGAAGTCGGATGATTTTTGAACCAAATCCATAGCCTTTGTAAAAATTAGACTAAGGAGCCAAGGAGTCAGAGTCGGAGCAGTTTTGGGTACCTGGAGCCGGAGTCAGTGATTTCATAAAATGAGGAGTCGGATGACTTTTGTACTGACTCCACAGCCCTGCAGGAAAACTGCACCTTGTGCCAGCTTTTGTCTTTGCTGCCCCCGGAGTAGTAGAACAGGGTGGCTCCTCCTATTGGCTGTTTCCTTTGCCTGTAACATTTAAGGCCTCGTTCACATTAGGCAACTTGTATGGCTGTGCATTCGGGATGCAAGTGCACCTGATTGCATGCCATCTGTGTTGCCGTACGTTGCTGATCCCGTTCATTACAGTGAATGGGATTAGCAATGTACTTTGCCAAAAATGCGTGCTATACTGCATCGTACTGCTGCGCAGTGTGCATAGTCTAAATGTTAGAAGTGCTGTCTATACACTTCTGATGTTCTTGCTGATCGCACACCATACGCGCTGCTGAATGCGCATGGCAGCACATAAACTGTGAACAAGGCTTTATGCATTGCTGATTGTTGCATATTGATAGCTCTAGACTGGAGAGAGGTGCCCCGAATGCGGCATACAGACTGCTAGGGCACTTTTATTTGGCCTGAGGAAGTGGGCATAGTCCTACGAAACGCGTTGCCTGTGCTTAATATTCAATTAAACTTCCTTACTTAAAGTGAGTTTGTCGTCTATGAGGTAAGCCACCTCATCCTTTTTTCATTTTATTGATTTTAAAGTGTTTTTATATAGATTGGGCGCCTCTTTACCCTCTACTAAATACGGAAAATCTCACTTGGTTTACCGCATGTGCTAATGTTTTTGAATTTACATTTATTGTTTTTTACCTCACTGGTCGATAGTTTTACTTTTCCATGTGGTAACCGCTTTAGTGAATTTTACTTGTAACAAACTATTCAGTAAAATCAACTGCTTTCTACATTATTGAATACAGTAATGTTAAGTGAATTAAGCACATACTTCTGTACTTCACTGGCACTGTTAATGTGTGCATTATGCAGTCATGCATTGTGTTGGCATACTGTAGTACATTGGATCACATCAAACTGGATGCACTCTGAACATCTCATAGACATACTATCGCAGTGCACATTTCTGCATTGTTTTTAATTTTAATCTTTCTTTACTACGTGGAATACTTTGTTTGTTTTTTTAATTATAAAAACTTACATAGCCACCTCCTGTAATAACTCTACTTGAGCTCCATATCAGCTGTGTTCCAGTGCATATCTCGGCCCCTTGCAGAAAATGGCCCTGGCCTTTCCTCTATCAGGGCATGGCTTGGTGGACACCAAAACCCGCTAGCAGATCCGCAAAATGCTAGCAGATTTTTTAAACGCTTTTTCTTATTTTTCTATAGCGTTTCAGCTAGCATTTTGCGGTTTTGTGATGCGTTTTTGGTGTAGTAGATTTCATATATTGTTACAGTAAAGCTGTTACTGAACAGCTTCTGTAACAAAAAACGCCTGCAAAACCGCTCTGAACTGCCGTTTTTTTTCAGAGCGGTTTGCGTTTTTTCTATACTTTACATTGGAGGCAGAAACGCCTCCGCAATCCAAAAAATGCCTCACCCCGGGAGTATGCGTTTCAGCAAAACGCCTCCCGCTCTGGTGTGAACCACCCCATTGAGATACATTGACCAGTGAACAGCTTCGGTAACAAAAACGCCTGGAAAACCGCTCTGATCTGGTGTTTTTCAGAGCGGTTTGCGGTTTTCCTATACTTTACATTGAGGCAGAAATGCTTCTGCAAACCGCAAAAGTGCTGCAGGACCCAAGTTTGCGGTTTGCTAAAAAACTCAAACCGCTGATGTGCACCATCCCATTGAAATACATTAGCCAAGCGTTTTCACAGGCGGAAGCGGTTTGCGGAACGCTTCAAAAACCACTCGGTGTGCACCAGGCCTTATTCAGTAAAAGCTGCCAAAAATGTGTGTCAGCAGTATCCTGTATTGCTTAGAACAAGTATATACATATTCTCCTGTAGCTCCCAAGGTAATGCTCTACATAATATGGATTAACCACTTGCCGACCGCTCACTACCTATGGGCGTCAGCAAAGTGGCACCCCAAGGACCGCCTAACGCCGATCGGCGGCACCTAGGGGACTGAATAGCCAGGGATTGTGCATCCGCCGGCATTAGGCTCCGCCCACCCGTCGGCCAATTAGCCAACCCGCCGGCCAATTAGCAGCGCCGGCGGGTTGTTAACCCTCGATCTGCCGCTACAAAGTGTATAATACACTTTGTAATGTATACAAAGTGTATTATACAGGCTGCCTCCTACCCTGGTGGTCCCAGTGATCGAGGGACCACCAGGGTAGGAGGCAGCTGTGTATGTATGCACCCAAGCACACTGATCCATCACCCCCTCAGACCACTGTTTGCACCCAATCACCCCCTAATCACCCATCAATCACCCCCTGTCACTATCTGTCAACGCTATATTTTAGATCAGGTCCTAAACTGCCCCCTGGGGGCTCCTGATCACCCCCCCCCGTGTACTGTATACATCTATTCTCCCCTGTAATCGCACACTGATCACCTGTCAATCACCCCCTGTCACTGCCACCCATCAGATCAGACCCTAACCTGCCCCTTGCGGGCACCTGATCACCCACCCACACCCTCAGATCGCCCGCAGACCCGCCCTCAGATCACCTCCCAAGTGCATTGTTTACATCTGTTCTCCCCTCTAATCACCCACTGATCACCCATCAATCACCCCCTGTCACTGCTACCCATCAGATCAGACCCTAATTTGCCCTTTGCGGGCACCCAATTACCCGCCCACACCCTCAGATCGCCTGCCAGACCCTCTCTGATCAACTCGCCAGGTGCATTGCTTGCATATATTCTCCCCTGTAATCACCTACTGCTCACCACCTGTCACCCCCTAGCACACGTACCCATCAGATCAGGCCCTAATTTGCCCCGTGTGGGCTCCTAATCACTCGGCCAAACCCTCAGATCCCCCTCAGACCCCCTTCCGATCACCTCCCCAGTGCATTGATTGCATCTATTCTCCCCTCTAATCACCCCCTGAGACACCCATTAATCACCTCCTGTCACCCCCTAGCACTCCTATCCATCAGATCAGGCCCTAATCTGCCCCCTGTGGTCTTCTAATCACCTGGCCAAACCCTCACCCGCTCCACCGCAGTGACATTATTTTTTTTTTTCTGATCACTGCTGGTCTCTACGACTTAATTGCGGCTGAGACCAACCGGTATGCCACACAATACGCAACCGCCAATCCAAGAAGCTACCATGCCCAGCCTTTTCGGTGGAAACCACTCCCAAGTTTCCGAACGTAACATTTTTGGGGGCCTTCTCCTTAACATGGGTCTAGTCAAAAAGAATGTATTGCGGTCTTATTGGTCTACGCACCCAATACATCACATGCCCATGTTCTCTGCTGCCATGTCCAGGTCACGACTTGAGAACATCCTGCACTTCCTGCACTTCAGTGCCAATACAACCTGTCATCTAAGAGGCCTCCCTGCTTATGACCGGTTCCACAAAATTCAGCCCCTCAGACCACCTGTCATCAAAATTTGCAGATGCTTATACCCCTGAACAGTTATTTTGAGGCATTTGGTTTCTAGACTACTCAGCACGGTTTAGGGCCCCTAACATGCCAGGGCAGTATAGGAACCCCACAAATGACCCCATTTTAGAACGACACACCAAGGTATTCTGTTAGGTGTATGGTGAGTTCATAGAAGATTTTATTTTTTGTCACAAGTTAGTGGAAAATGACACTTTGTGAAAAAAAAAAAACAATAAAAATCAATTTCCGCTAACTTGTGACAAAAAAAAATCTTCTATAAACTCCCCATACTCCTAACAGAATACCTTGGGTTGTCTTCTTTCTAAAATGGTGTCACTTGTGGGGTTCCTATACTGCCCTGGCATTTTAGAGGCCCTAAACCGTGAGGAGTAGTCTAGAAACCAAATGCCTCAAAATGACCTGTGAAATCCTAAAGATACTCAGAGGACGTTGGGCCCCTTCGCGTACCTAGGCTGCAAAAAAATGTCACGGGGGTATCGCCGCACTCAGGAGAATGTGTTTTGGGGTGTATTTTTACACATACCCATGCTGGGTGGGAGAAATATCTCTGTAAATGGACAATACAGGGGTGCTTACAATTTAGCACCCCCCCCCCAAATGCCAGGACAGTAAACACACCCCACAATTGACCCCATCTTGGAAAGTAGATACCCCAAAGTATACAGAGAGGGGCATGGTAAGTCCGTGGCAATTTCTTTTTTTTTTTTTTTTTTTGTCACAAAGTGTCATTTTCTGCTAACTTGTGACACAAAAAAATCTTCTATGAACTCACCATGCCTCTTAGTGAATACTTTGGGATGTCTTCTTTCCAAAATGGGGTCATTTGGGGGGTATTTATACTATCCTGGAATTCTAGCACCTCATGAAACATGACAGGTGCTCAGATAAGTCAGAGATGCTTCAAAATGGGAAAATTTCACTTTTTGCACCATAGTTTGTAAACGCTATAACTTTTACCTAAACCAATAAATATTATTGGTAGCACAATAAATTTGGACAAAAATGTATATAGAAATTTTACTTTATTTGAAAAATGTCAGCACACAAAGTTAAAAAAAAAAATCATTTTTTTGACAAAATTCATGTCTTTTTTGAATATAATAAAAACTAAAAATCACAGCAGCAATCAAATAGCACCAAAAGAAAGCTGTATTTTTGTGTGACAAGAAAAGGAGGTAAAATTAATTTAGATAGTAGGTTGTATGACCGAGCAATAAACAGTTAGGGCTGGTGCACACCGAGCGGCTTTTTCAGCGTTTCTGCAGCCGCTTGCGGCTGCGGATCAGCTTGGTCAATGTATCTCAATGGGGTGGTGCACACCAGAGCGGGAGGCGTTTTGCAGAAACGAAAAATGCCGGGGTGAGGCATTTTTTGGATTTCGGATGTGTTTCTGCCTCAATGTTAAGTATAGGAAAAACGCAAACCGCTCTGAAAAACGCCTGCTCAGAGCGGTTTTGCCGGCGTTTTTGTTACAGAAGCTGTTCAGTAACAGCTTTACTGTAACAATATATGAAATGTACTATACTGAAATCCGCTGCAGCAATCCGCAAAACGCCATAGAAAAATAAGAAAAAGCGTTTCAAAATCTGCTAGCATTTTGCGGATCTGCTAGCGCTTTTTGGTGTGCACCAGGCCTTAAAGCCTGGGCTGTGAAGTCGGAGTCGGGGCAATTTTGGGCACCCGGAGTCAGAGTCGTGGTTTCATAAACTGAGGAGTCGGGTGATTTTTGTACAAAATCCACACCCCTGTTAAATATTAGGCTAAGGAGTCGAGGAGTCTGGGCCATTTTAGTTACTCTGAGTTGGAGTCGTGGTTTCATAAACTGAGGAGTTGGAGTGGGAAGATTTTTGTACCGACTCCACAGTCCTGGCTGCAGTGGTCTGAATGGAAAAAAAGTGTCTGGTTTTAAGACTGCAGTCCTTAAGGGCCCGTACACACGTACAATCACAGAACGCCGGCGATTAACGCCGGCTTTTTGCGGGAGTGATTTTCCCGCGATTAGCGTGGAAAAATCACTGGACACTGCGGCGGTTTTGGAGTGATCGCGATTAGCGTGCTAATCACGATCGCTAATCGCGGAACACTCGTCGCCGGCAAACCGCTGCATGCAGTGCGGTTGCGGTTATCGCTAACCGCAAACGCGGCAGTGAGAACACTGCCACTCGCTACATTGTGTAGCGTTTTTTGCTAAACCACTAGCGGTTTGCCGTGAGCGGGAATCACGCGATTCCCGCTCAGGTGAGAACGGGCCCTAAGTGGGTAATTAAGGTGTGACCAAATTAGCTTGAGTGTATCCATTTGTATAGATGAATACATAGCGCTGCCCATTATTGTAAATTAAGAACACTATAAATAAATAAACAGTCTTGATTTACATCACCAGACACCTAAATGCATGTATTTATAAATAGTTTTAAATTATCTACTTTGTTTTGATAAATATTTTCTTGGTACTTATACTTTTTTTTTTTTTTTGCTAATTATTATAGTTCATTTTAGAGCTGTCTGTATTTTCCCTGGACACTAGCATTCTGCTTACAAAACCAGCAGATAATAGATGCATACTGTGGTCAGCCTGTCGTATAGCTATAGCAGCCAATCGGAGAGCTTGATTCACAGATCTATTTGTTGGAATTCTTGCTGCAATAGGAGCCTGATCACAGTGCTACTCTGAACAATGGCACAATGCCTAATTGCTTTTCTACCTGCAGTCACTAAACAGTGCAATCTCTTCTCTGACTGTGTAGCTTCCCAGCACTGTTATTATGTATTTACATAGGGGTGGTGACATTTCCTACAGCACTATACAGAGCACACCAAACAATTCATGACTGTCCTTCAGCAGGGCTTCTAACTGCCTCCACAGCCATGGATCACACTGGTCCTTTTCTGCTTGGAAAGTTATGGCCACTTATCCTCTTCACCTGTGCTTGGCAACTGCTGACCCTGATAGACACAGGTGTACTACTGTTGGTTAGAATCCCTTTGTAAGATAAAACTCATTTTGTTCATTTTCCAGGAGTAACCATACTGTGAAAACATGCAAGGGCGTCCTGCACCATCAGCACCAATTTCCTATGAAAGGATTGTGTTGAAGAATGCCTCAGACTATCATTACATGAAGATTCAACTGTGAGTCACTAAATCACTACACTGGTTATACTAGCCTCAGGCTGTTCCTAATATAATTGTCTGTTTGCAGGGTATTTCAACGCAAAGATATCACACTAACTGCAGTTCAGTGCAAAACATTATTTCTATCTGCTTTAAAAGAATTGCATGGAGAGGTAAGTACGCGTTAAAGTCGTTGTCCAAGTACCTCTTCATGATGTTCACTAACTGACAGAGGACATCACTGATTGTTCCCCTTACCCGTACGTATGTATGTGTGTGTGTGTATATATATATATATATATATATATGTATGTATGTATGTATATTAGGGCTGCACGATTTTAGGTAAAAATTGAAATTGCGATTTTTCTCTCAAAAATTGCGATTTCGATTTTTTTCACGATTTTTTTTTCAAATTGCTTTGGCACTAAATTCACTATGCCCCCAGTATTGTTTATCCAGATACTGCGGGCAGACGATTGCTTTAAGAGAAACTCCGACCAAGAATTGAACTTTATCCCAATCAGTAGCTGATACCCCATCACAAATGGATCATCAGGGGGCTCTATATGGCTGATATTGTGGTGAAACCCCTCCCACAAGAACAAGAAAAGAACGTACTCTTGGCAGTTTCCGGTCTGTGAACCTTGCTGCATTGTGGGAAATAGCTGTTACAGCTGTTTCCAACTGTCAAAAACCATGCAGCAGCTACTGTCAGCAGTGTTCACTGGAGTTCCCTTTTAAGAGCCGGGCAGCGGGGGCGGTTCATGTGAGGGCAGCGGGGGACTGTTCACGTGAAGACTATATAGTTATCGTCACTATCTGCAGTTTTCAGAGTGCCCGCCCGCACGCTTGTCTGGCTGCACCGCTGTGCGCCGATTGGCCAGAGCCGCCAGAAGCAGTGAATATGTATTGTGGTTAATGAGCGGGGGGGTCCACTCGAGCGAGCGGCACACACAGCTTTACCAATCGCTGGATAGCGATGGAATGGCGGTAGCGGTAGGCGGAGCTGTACAGAGCGTACAGCTCCGCCTACCGCTGCCATCATTCCATCGCTATCCAGCGATTGGTAAAGCTGTGTGCCGCTCGCTCGAGTGGACCCGCCCCCCCCCCCCCCCCCCCCCGCTCATTAACCACAATACATATTCACTGCTTCTGGCGGCTCTGGCCAGTCGGCGCACAGCGGAAGGCGGGCCAGACAAGCGTGCAGGCAGCGGGTGGGCGCTCAGCAAAAAACGAGGATACTGACGATCACCAGATCGTCTTGGCACGAACCGCGGTTTCGGTTTTGAACCGAAAAACCGTGCAGCCCTAATGTGTGTGTGTGTGTGTATATATATATATATATATCTCCGGTAGCCGAATTATGTCTTAAACCACAGTCCGCGGCAGTCTATAGGGGGAATAGTAATTAACACCGCCAGGACTTTTGCAGGAACGGGGTGAGAGGTTTTTCGGCTTCCCCTTCGCCCACATTCCCCGGTGCCTTAATTACATGTACACCCCAAGGGAACCTTTGTAAATGAGGTCCATAGCACGTTTACTTGCATGGTCTGAATTGGAGTCCAGAGAATTACTTTTACAGACAGTTCTGTGTACAGTGAATAGTGTTCTCCCCAGGCTTTTTTAGCCGGGTGTTCCACCCGGTTAGTTTTGGTGAGCACCCGGCTGTTATCGGCTCACTTCCTCTTTTCATGTAAGCAGTTGTGTAGCGCCGACCCTGTATTCTCTCATCTTGCCCCACCCGGCTACTTTTCATGCCAACCGGCTGGAAAAAAAGTTCTAGGGGAGAACACTGAGTGAATGAACAAAATATTAGAGATATGCACACTTTTGGGAACATTGGTAAGTTGATCTTTTGCTGTTCAGTCAACATAATTTAGTGTGTACAAACTGGTGGTTCACTTTTTTTTTTATCCTACTCCCAGCTAATATCTGCCTCATAATAAATAAACATAAGTGTCATTTGTTTAAATGTTGATCTCAGTCACTTGATTTGTGTTACTGTTGATCAGTCTCCCTCTTTCTCATTGGGCTGAGGTGCATTGCATTCTAAGCCACTTCAGCCTACAGCTTCGAAAATCTTATGCACCCGAGCAATGTTCACCTCCCATTCATTCGCTAATAACTTTATCGCTACTTATCAAAATTAATTGATCTATATCTCGTATTTTCCGCCACTAATTAGGCTTTCTTTAGGTAGTACATTTTGCTAAGAGCCACTTTACTGTAAATACATTTTAACAGGAAGATTAAGATAGAAATGGAAAAAAATCATTATTTCTCAGTTTTTGGCCATTATAGTTTAAAATTAATACATGCTACAGTAATTAAAACCCATGCATTTTATGTGCCCATTTGTCCCGCTTATTACACCATTTAAATTACATCCCTATCACAATTTATGGCGCCGATATTTTATTTAGAAATAAAAGTACATTTTTTTCAATTTGCGTCCATCACTATTTACAAGCTTATAATTTTAAAAAATTTAATAAGATACTCTCTTGACATGTATATTTAAAAAGTTCAGACCCTTAGGTAACTATTTATGTATTTTTTTTTTTATTTTTTTATTTTTTTTATTGTAATTTTTTTTATTTTTTCTTTAATACAAAAATGTATTTGGGTAATTTTAGTTTGGGAGGTAAATAGCCAATTTTAGATGTAATGTAATGTATTTTTTATTCAATACAGGTATGTGGGTGCAGTTTACTATTTGGCCACAAGATGGCCACATTCAAAAAATTCCTAGATGCGAACGATGTCGCATCTAGGAACTAAAAAGAAGAGAAGAAGTTTCCTGGGGGCAGAAATACCACGCTCTCTGATGAGAAAGCGTCGGTATTTCTGCCGGGGACTTAGATCAGTGAATGGGAATTATATTCCCATTCACTGATCGGGGGGGGCAGCGGGAGGCAGCAGGAGCGCGCGCCCGATCGCGCGCACCACACGGCTGCAGCACCACTGCCTATCTGGACGGATATATGCGTCCAGATATGGCGAAGTGGTTAAACTACTACTGTAGCAAGGAGGCTGCCATATTTTTCTTTTTAAATAATACCAATTGCCTGGCAGCCTTTCTGATCTGTTTAGCTGCAGTAGTGTCTGACTAACACCAGAAACAAGCATGCAGCTAATCTTGTCAGATCTGACAAATGTCAGAAACACCTGATATGATGCATGCTTGTTCAGGGTGTATGTCTAAAAGTATTAGTGGCAGATGATCAGCAGAGTAGCCAGGCAACTGGTATTGCTTAAAAGGAAAACATTTAAATACACATACAAAGAAGAAGTATATTTCTTCCGTAGTAAAATGAGCCATAGATTACTTTTCTCCTATGTTGCTGTCACAGTAGGCAGTAAAAATCTTACAGAACCAACAGGTTTTGGCTAGTCCATCTCTTCATGGGGGATTCTCAGCATGGCCTTTATTCTTTATAAAGACACACTTCCTTAAAAGGATTTATTCAAAGATGCTGTCCAGCCTCACTGCTCATTTCACAATTTTTGGCAGTGCAATGGAGCAACTGCCATTCGTTAAAGGGGAACTTCAGCCTAAACAAACATACTGTTATTAAGTTACATTAGTTATGGTAATTACAATAGATAGGTAATATAATCTTTTACCCACCCTGTTTTAAAAGAACAGGCAAATGTTTGTGATTCATGGGGGCTGCCATCTTTGTCATGGGGGCAGCCATCTTTTTGGTTGAAAGGAGGTGACAGGGAGCATGAGACACAGTTCCAACTGTCCTGTGTCCTGATAACCCCTCCCAGATGCACACACTAGGCTTCAAATGTCAAATAAAAATTTTTAAAAAAAAATAAAAAATTGCACCAAAACAGCAGAACGAGAAAACAATATCAGAAATCCCACCATGCTTTGCACAGCATAAGGGGAAAACTGCCCAGGCAGTTTTCTTCTGTGCAGCTAAAAATGAGGCTTGTATAAGAGAAACAATGTTCTGATGCTGTGAAACTGTTAAACACCAGCCCTTTTCAGTGCTGCTGAGTCGATTTTTAGTCTGTAGGTTGACTTTAAGTGCTTTAAAGGAAACCCCTTGAACCTTCTGGTTCTGTCAGATTTCTACTGCCTACTACATGTGATAGCAACATAGGAGAAAAGTAATTTATGGCTCATTTTACTCTGGAAGAAATGTACTCCGATGCGATCTTTCAACACATTTTTTTACAATCATAAGTAATCTAAATCATTTGGAGGTGAGGCAAATGGGGACGGCCACACTTTTGTAGCTGGAGAGGAGGTTTAAAGGATAACTATCACAAAACTTTTTTTCTTTCTTTAAATAGAAACCGTAAATGCTGTACTAAAAACCAAGAGTGTTATAATCTATGACCTCTAGGTCATTGTATCGCCACTGCCAGCACCCCCTGCGCCGTGCTGTACCCCCTTAAAAGATCGCACGACTAGTGACAATCTGCTTGTCGCTAGCCTGCCTTATTTATGTGAGGCTTGTCAATCCTCCAATAGGAAGTCAAGCCGCGACTCAGGAGAGACGGAAAGTGGCGGGCGGAGCGTATTATCGAGGTGGAGATGCTACGAGGCTGATTGACAAGCCTCACATAAATAAAGCAGGCTAGCGATAAAGCAAATTGTCGCTAGTCGGGCGATCTTTTAAGGGGGTGCAGCGCGGCGCAAGGGGGGCTGGCAGTTGCGATACAATGACCCAGAGGCAGGTCATTGTGCACATGACATGCCTCTGGGTCCTATTAGGATACCAGTATGCCGCCTCGGGTTCTCTAAGTATTTATTGAGAAATTGTATAATACACTTATTTAATACACAGTACAACCATATTGCTCACTTTAAAGGTGCCCATAAACGGTAGATGCGATCTTTCTTTTTATGATCAAAAGTAATTGAAAGGTAATTATCGATTGTTCCCATAAACGGGTCGATAAGTGCATTTTCTCTTTTTAGATACGATCTTAAAATCCAACTGTCGGATAGACTGAATTTTCAGTTCCAATCAACCAAAGAATCGTTTCATATCAATATTCAGCAAACACTGCACTGCTTTATGTACAATTCCACACTTTATAATGTTCCAGCAAGTGCTTAGAATTTTTCTTGAGTGGTCTTTGGTCAGATTTGTTTTCTCTAGTAGTTCTATCTAGAGCATACATGTAAAACTCCGGCCCGTGGGCCAAATATGGTCCTCAGAGCTATTAAATTTGGCCCTCAAGTAGTTTCCCTACTTTGCATTATGTTTGGCCCACTCTAGACCACCAGAGAAGCTATATTGGAGGTGAATCCCTAAGACGCTAGGGAAGCCATATGGGGGAGACAGGGAGAAGGTACTAAACACCATGGAGTTGTATAGGGGAGGGTGTGGGCCATTAGACATGAGGGAACTGTATAGGGATTTGGGGGGGGGGGGGCATTAGACACCACAGAACTTTATAAGGGATGAAGGTGGCCAGAAAACATTGAGGTTGGCCTGCGACTAGGTCCCAGTCTACAATTTCGTCCCACTTTGTATTTGAGTTTGACAACCCTGTTCTAGAGTAAGTGGTTGAGCAGCTGTGTGACTGTAGATGGATTTTCATCAGTTCAGGTCAACCTACCTGAGTTTACTTAAAACATTCTCACAATACACATGACTATAAACACATAACTGCTGTTTTACAAACTTGTCAGCAAACCCCCATATGTCACTTTTCCATTTAAAACAGCAGTGCCTCACTAATCAATTACTTTTTGTATTTATAGGTTGGAGCATCTTTTCCTTTGGACGTGTTAAAATATGAGGAGGATACCTTGTCCGCAATATTAAGAATTCACAGCAGGTACATCATATATAAAGACTAGAGATGATCAAATTTCATAGTTTACAGAAACTTTGTTGCAAATGAAATGCAACGTGAAAATGAACCAAGGTCAGTAGCTGTTGTGTTTGATATTTATATATCACCAACCCCTACTTGGATGATTAAATATATCAATCTCACTCATAAATTTGCAGCTGAAATACAGAAGTCCTTCTTTTGTGAAAGTAAATTGTAAGTAAAATAAAAAAATAAAAAAATAAACGCAATTATTATCCAAATCACCACAGTGCCAAGTAAGATCCCTACACCTTTTTCACCTGTTTTCATCTTATCTATGTTACATTTTTAAGCTTCCAAAGAGCAAAACTATAATATTAACCTCCTGGGGGATACAATTCTATCGCCCAGGAGGTGGCGCAGCACTATTTTTTTTAAATTTTATTTTTTAAATCATGTAGCGAGCCCAGGGCTCGCTACATGATAGCCGCTGTGCAGCGGCATCCCCCCACCCCCTCCGATCGCCTCCGGCAACCAAAGCAAACAGGAAATCCCGTTCAGAACGGGATTTCCTGTTTGGCTTCCCCCATCGTCATGGCGACGATCGGGATGACGTCAGAGGGAGTCCCGATCCACCCCTCAGCGCTGCCTGGCTATGATTGGCCAGGCTGCGCACGGGGTCTTGGGGGGGGGGGAGCGGCACGGCGGGTAGCGGCGAATCAGCGCGGAGCGGCGACGATCGGTATATACACGCAGCTAGCAAAGTGCTAGCTGCGTGCAACAAAAAAAAATTATGCAAATCGGCCCACCAGGGCCTGAGAAATCCTCTGTGGCGGCTTACCCCGAGCTCAGCTCGGGATTATCCCCCAGAGGGTTAAGGTAAAAAAAATGTAACATTGAAATGAAGTTAATCAGGAACAACTTACTTTGAGTGATTATTTTGCTTGTTAATGTGTTGTAAGGTTATCTTTATCAATTAGGTGATAAATAAGACATTTATAAGAAGTTTTGTGAATAGAGCCCAAAGTCTCCTACAGCCATAACCAGGTATCAAGCAGGCAAGTCCAGCCCACCTCGGACCCAGCCGCCACGGTTCAGTCAGATATAACAAAATGCGAGGGACAATAGGTATAGTGTAAGTGTACACTGCTTTATTGCTTCATAAAAATTAGACATAGAATGGAACAATGTAAAACAAGATGAACTGTTAAAAAGATAACTAACATTTGGGGTCTCAAACCATAGCGAACCCCACTAAAATAGAATGCATTCACTTAGTATTATAATGTGCTTTCGCTCTAAAACCTGACCGTTTTTGCTATCATATCGTCATCAGGGGTAATTGGTGCCCCACGACTGTCTGTTAGTTCTTCGTGGGCGGGACAGTGCTGGGGATTCAACCTAATTATGTTGCTTTATTGGTTGGGTTGGGACCAGAGAGCACCGAAGGAAGCCTCATTAGGATTCCCTCTCCTCGGGTTTGGTTCAGGTTCTTTCTAATTTCTTTAACAACATAGGGGCCCATGTGCAATTAACTTTTTCTCCTAGGTGATATTTTTATATTGACAGTAAAATGCCTTTTAACTATATAACGACCGGGTCACGCCGATGGGCGTGACCTCGGCGCCAGCCCCAGGACTGCCTAATGCTGATTTGTGTTAGGTCCTGAAGCTGCAGTTTCCCATTGAAATGCTGCGCGCATGCACGATCATTCCTGACGGTTCACGGAGGCCTGCTAGCCACCGATTGCGGCTAGCAGGCTGTTTGTAAATGAAAGGGGAAAGAAATCCCCTTTGTTTACATCCGTATAACGCTGCAGTCTCTGGCAGCGCTGTACGAGATCGGCGATCCCCGGCCTCTGATTGGCTCGGGATCGCCGCCCTCTCATAGGCCGATGCCTATGAGAGGTGGAACATGACGGATCGCCGTCCTGTTCCATACAGAACACGGAGGGTAGGAGGGAAGAGGAGGGAGGTAGAAACCTCCTCATACAGGCTGAATAAAAAAGAAAAACTTGCCACAGCGATCGGACACCTCCGGCGGCATGTCCCCTTAGGGACAAAACAAGGAGGTGAGTCCGATCGCTGGGCTCCATAGCTGGACTGTGCTGGAGGCTGAAAAAACTGCACAGCCCAGCTGAGCAAAAAAAAGACCTTGGTCGTTAGGGAGGGGTTAATATTGACAGTACTTTTGAAATTACCAATTTTTTTTATTTTTTTAAAAGAGCTGAAAAGTTTTATTTTAAATAGAAAATGAAAAAAAAAACTTTTTTAGGACCTAGGAGAAAACTCAGGTGAAAGAGTGAATTGCATATGGACCGGCATATCAATGTACTGGATGCTATTCTCACAATAGATGTCCTTTATGAAAGCCTTTGGTTTATTTTGCATGTAAATTTAATCAGATTTAATCAACGAGTTTTGCCAATATAAATCTTATTATTCAGGTTTTCTTTTTCTGTAGCTGCAGCTTTAGGCTAATTTATATACTTTCCTTATAGTGGTTTTGTGAAGCTGTGGACCTCTCTTGTTCTGGTGGGACAGTACCAGAACCATGAATGCTGTATCCGTGTAATCCAGGTAAACTGTTGTACTAAGCTGTTAATCCATGAGCCGTTAACACTGATTTTCTGTTGACGTTCCTGCCAGTGAACTGTAGGGTGTCCATACTGGTCAGACCTGTTCTTTGTTTTCTGTTTTCCTGGAATGGAAACCATTCTTGTGTGTAGTGTACACTAGTTTTGTTGTCTAAGCGCTTTTTCATGTTTCTCATAAACCAGGTCAATAGAACCTTTTTATTTTATTGCAGCTAGAAAGGTACAGAGGTACAGATGCTTATTCTGTATGTATTGAAGCTTTTCCACTCAGTGTTTCATATGCTAATTTTTAGCACTGGTAATTTTATGAATTTATAAAAGATGTGCAGATTTACAGAAATTAACATGTTCAGGACAGTGTAGTTAAAATCACACCACTTGTGGCTACTTAAAGGACAACCGAGGTGACGTGAGTCATTTATGTGCTTGGCACTGTACATACAGTCTATGCTGTGGTCCTTTTTTTTTCTCTGCCTGAAAGAGTTAAACATCAGGTATGCAAGTGACAGTTCCTATCTGGGTCGCGACTGGGTCAGACTATAGCGTTACCCTCACTGACCAACCATAAAACACTTTCCTGGTAGTAAATGGCTTCTTAGAGCAGCAGAGAGATGAAAACAATCAATAGTTCAGAGATTTTAGCTCTGGCCTACTTATTGATTTAAATATAAACTAAAACTGCAGGATCTCTAAAAAAAAATCATTTTTTAGGAGGAGGATAGATAGATACAGGTGTAAATCTCATCAGTTTATTTTCACCTTGGATGTCCTTTGAGCCTGATGCGGTGTAGTTTTAATGCCACTAGCTCCTGTGCATTGGACACCATAGAGTCCCTGCCGCCACACAACTAAGCTGTCTAAACACAGCTAGGCTCCGTCTATTAGTCAGGAACTAATTTTCAATGGCTCCTAATGCTCTTACCACTGTGAGATGACCACAGTGATCAGGAAGTGAAAGAGAGGATATGGAGGCTACCGTATTGTTTATTTGTAAACAATACCAGTTGCCTGGCAGCCCTGCTGATCTATTTGGCTGTAGTAGTGTCTGAATAACACTAGAAACAAGAATGGAGCTAATCTTGTCAAATCTGACTTTAGTGTCAGAAACACCTGATCTGCATATGCTTGTTCTGGGTATGTGGTTAAAAGTATTAGAGGTAGCGGATCAGCCAGGCAACTGGTATTGCTTAAAAGGAAGTAAATATGGCAGCTTCCATATCCCTCTTTCTTATTTTGTCCTTTAAAGAACCAGAACCTCACAGTCTGTAAAGAGTTAAGCTGTGTACCGACAACAGATTAATATTACTAGCTAGGGATGTGACACGACCCCAGGGTGCACGGCCACGTTCCATGCAGTGTACCCCACCGTGCGCACCAATGGCCGCCCGCCCCCCTGGCCGCGTTGTCCTCCTGTCCCAACGGCTACACATGCGCAGTATCCAAAACACACAGATACAGGGACAGGAGGATGACGCAGGGACACATGAGGTTTTATTATATAGGATGATTGCACACTGGCTTTGGCTGCTGCCTCTCTAGCAGTTGGCCAAGCTGGATTTATTCAGCTTATTGCTGTGGTATTTCCTCTAAGTACCTCACAGTAGCACAGAACTCCCACTGCTCTCCTTTCCATAGAACAGTAGTTACTGTTGGTAGAAAAGAATACAAGCATGCTAGTACTGGGATCATTGGCAAATTGTCACCAGAAGCAATCACAGAAGATCTTACAGTATGTGGCAACACATACTGGTAGTATAGATAACTGCTGACCGACTAGTGCAGGCTAGGCATGATTTGCGAAGGGCTCCTCCTTCTCCCCCAACCCACCCCCTCCCCCCTACTGCCAGGTGTCTTGTAAAGCTGTTCTGTGCTACCCCGTCCAGTGCTGGGCATTGGTTCGAAACAGCAAAGATGTATTGGTTACCTTGGCAACAGCAATTTCCCTGACGCACTGTCTGAGAAACGCCTCCTATTTTACAACCGTAAAAACAGGAAACAGCACTGTCTAGTTATTTCTTGATAAACCAGGAAGTACCTCCTAGGTTGCAGATTAGCTTCTGATCTTATTTTTATTGAGCGACTCCAGCACCAACATTTACTGTTATAGCCGATATTAGCGACGTTTTACATGGGCGCCGAAGGCAGTGCCCATTAGTGTTAGGTATAGATTGGGGAGGATTGGTGTTAGGCGTCTGTGTGGGGTGGTTAGGGTTAGGCCTAGATGGGGAGAGTTAGTGTTCTGCTATCATCCACCATAACTTAACTCTCACCTGAACCCTCTGCTAACTATGTCTAACCCTAACCACCCCTCAACTATTCCTAACCACCCACCACCTACTCCTAACGCTAACCAGCCACTATCTAAATGAATTGCAAAAAAAGACAAAGGCGCACCTTGAGAATAATGGACTGCTGTGCATCCAGTTATCAAATGCTATAGAAATATATATATATATATATATATATATATATATATATATATATATATATATATATATATATATATATATATATATATATATATATATATATATATATATATATATATATATATATATATATATATATATATATATATATATATATATATATATATATATATATATATATATATAATTTCTCATTTTAATCATAATGCATTGTAGAATACATTTTTGATGTGTTTTATAGCTTGGCCCTGGTACATAAAAACCATCATTCGAAAAAAAAATATTTTCAAAATTATTTCTCAAATTTGCGAAAGTTTCAGCAAAACTACACGTGTGGGTAGCTTACAACGAATGATAATGAATAATTTGATGTTACCGATATTCATTATGTTATATTTCTATATTTTCAAAATTAAAACTACTACTGTTCTTGCAGAATTGTTATTGCATTTATGGTATATTAGTGACACTAATATTTGTGTCTGGTTAACAAATCTACCAATTCTTGAGTGCATTTAAAGTGCTGTATTTGTTTATTAGTGCAACACTTGTGCCCATTTGTGCTGGAAAAAAAAATACATTTTCTGCAGATTTAATTTTGAAGATTTTGCAATTTTTTTCCCAGGCAATGACCTCACTCAGCCCCTTACAACAGCTTACAAACATGAAATGGTTGGTTAGTGCCATGTTTACTATTCTGGTTTTTGAGATATTAAAGCTTTTATAAAGGTCAAAACTTCACACAGCCCCCTGCATGGGCTGGGTGAACATTTGCCTTTTAATAAAAACTTAGATATCTAAAAACCTAAAAACAAAAAAAAAATTAGGTTGATTCTTACAGCATAAACGTGGCCCTAACCAACCATACCGGTTTCATCTCCGTAAACTGCTGTAAGGGGGCTGAGTGATGTCTGAAAACAAAGAATTGGTATTATCCTCAAAACAAAAGCAGCAAAAATCTTAATTTTTGCAGTACAAATAAATTATGAAACACAATGGCATTTTTATTTTGTGCGGATTAAAGCGGATCTCCAGCCTGCGAGTTAAAGTGAACCTCCGGATTAAAAATCGACTCAGCAGCACTGAAAAGGCCTAGTGTTTCTGTAACAGTTTCATAGCATCAGAACTTTGTTTCTCTTATCCAAGCCTCATTTTTAGCTGCACAGAAGAAAACTGCCCGGGCTTTTTTCCCCTGATGCTGTGCAAAGCATGATGGGATTTCTGATGTTGTTGCTCTTGATCTGCTGTTTTGGTGTTTTTTTTTTTTTTTTTTTGTTTTTTTTTTCTACCTTTTGAATTTGACATTTGAAGCCTAGTGCGTGCAACTGGGAGGGGTTATCAGGACACAGGACAGTTGTAACTGTCTCCTGCTCCTTGTCACCTCCTTTCAACCAAAAAGATGGCTGCCCCCATGACAAAGATGGCAGCCCCCATGAATCACAAACATTTGCCTGTTCTTTTAAAACAGGGTGGGTAAAAAATTATATTACCTATCTATTCTAATTAACATAACTAATGTAACTTAATGACAGTATGTTTGTTTAGGCTGAAGTTCCCCTTTAAAATCCAGCGACCTTCCTGGAAAAGAAAGTTTTATAGTTACCTGCAGTGCCTGAAGACCCCAAATTGCCTGAGTTCTGGCACTATTCCTCGCCTCCCCTCTATACCCGAAGAAAACCGCCAAGATGTTTACTCCAGTATAGGCCAATTAAAATCTTGGCATTTTTCTTCAGGGCGGCTGAGCCACACGTCGGGTGATTTGGGGTCTTCAGGACGGCTTTTGAGGAAGAAGGCACCGCAGGTAACTGTAACCCTCTTTTACAGGAAGGCTGCTGGATTTTAAATCGTAAGCTGGAGATGCGCTTTAAAGAGGGCCAGTTTAATGCAGGTTCCTTTTTGAATTTGTTGCAAGAGGTTTCAAACAGAGTTGATTTATTAAATATTTCATTTGTTTTTATGCAGGTTTCTCCGTTTTTGTTGGCGCTTTCTTGTAACAGCAGACAGATATCGCTGGAGTAAATATTTGGAAATATGTTCCCTCGCTTGGTCACCCACTTGAGAGGCTTTCCTATTTCCAGGAAACTGCTATTATCCATTTGTTGCAAGAACTTGGCATGGTGCCGCCCATATCACTTACAGGTTGGCGATAGCGCTGAACTTTCCAAGATATTCACTCAAAAAGATGTTGTACTGTTTGCTGGACTCACTGGGGATTCAAATCCACTACATGTGAATGAGGCCTATGCTAAGAAAACAAGATTTGGAAAGCCCATTGTTCATGGGGTCCTCCTCAATGGACTAATATCTGCAGTCTTGGGCACTAAATTACCAGGGGAGGGCTGTGTGCTGCTCTCACAGGATATCCGTTTCCCAGCTCCACTGCATCCAGGAGAAGAGGTTATAGCAAGAGCCCAGGTTAAGTCTCTGAAGAAATCATTGGCTTTTATAAGTGTATCTTGTGTTACAGCAGAAAGTGGTCGAACAGTAATGGAGGGGACAGTTAAAGTTCTTGTTCCTGGAGACGGACAATGAATCCATTGTTTATTCTTGTACTAATAGTATAACAACCTTTTTTTTGGTAAAAATGAAATGTCTCCTGTTTGATTATTCACACACGGGTTATTTTTTTTCCAAGATTGGAACTCAGATCAGCCCTTAGGGTGAATACACACATCCAGTTTTGATTGGCCAATCATTGACCAATTTTACCACCTCCATGTAGTATGAGGGTCAATAGATATTGAATACTATGAGCAGATTGAGTTAGTTAAACATGGAGGTGGTAACAATGGTCAATGATTGACCAATCATAATTGAAAGTGTGTACCAGGCTTTCGTTTTCTAAGCACCAAAACCAACACTGTACTCGTGGCTGCTCTTTATTGACCTCTCGTGGTCACTGCTCAGATTAGCAGACAAATTACCAGAGCTGTAATCAAAAATAAAGATTTGATACTCAGCCCCAGCTTCCTCCTGCAGCATAAACACATCTGAGTCCCACGCCATCCTCCTGCGGTCTGCCGTTCAGTCAAGTCAGTCTGGGTCTACTGCGCATGTGCGGAAGGTCTGTGCATGCGCAGAAGACCCAGACTGCACCCGACTGTGCCTTTTACCGGGGCTGAACGGCAGACCACGGGAGGACAGCGCGTGGTTTATGCTGCGGGTTAGTATCAAATCTTTATTTTTTACAGCTCTGGTACACTTTTTAAGGAACTGTAACCAAGGATAGAACTTCATCCCGATCTATAGCTGATACCCTCTTTCCCATGAGAAATCTTTACCTTTACTCAAATCATCAGAAGTCTGTATGGATGATATTGTGGTAAAACCCCTCCCACAATGTGATGTCATCTAGTTTCTCAGTTTACTGCCTGTGAGCTTTGTTGCATTGTTGGAAATAACAGCTGTTACCAACTGCCAAGCAACCAGTATCTTTCTCCCTCTGTGCATATGTATATCTATAAAACAAACAACCGTTTTACTCCAGGAGTGTCAAACTAAAATACTAAGTGGGCCGAAATTGAACACTGGGACTAATTTGCGGGCCATCCTCAATGTCTAGAGGCCACCTGCCTCCCTTATAAAGTTTCTTTGTGGCCCCCCTCCCCATACAGTTCCTTGGTGTCTAGTGCTTCCCCCCCACTTCGTCCATATGGCTTCCCTGGTGATTTAGGACTTCACCTCCTGGTGGTCTGGAGAGGGCCAAACATAATGCATAGTGGGGTGTGGTTATAGATAATGCCAGTCGGTGCTGCTTGTTTTCTCTTGTCCACCAGTAGTATGTAGTAAGATGACTTGCGGGCTGATTGTGGATCAAGCAATATGAGAAAATTTCATGGCAAATATCAATCATTTCTTGATCTCTCTTTTTTTTAACTTTTTACTGTGCAATGTATTGATTTGTCAGATACAGCTCCTGCTCAAAACGCCTAGTAGGGGTGTTCCTGCAGGCTTTCTATGGCTGCCATTTGGCAGCTCTCTCCCTGGACACGTCCCCTGTCAATTCCCCGTCTCCCTGCATGGTGAGATCTCTCTCCTTCCAGCGCCATGACCCAAAGATCAGAAAAGTTTTTAAGTTGGGCTGTGCGGGCCTTGGGAGTGGCAGAGAGCGGGAGGGATTGCCCAAACCCCTCCCACCCTCCACCCCCCACCCTACGGATTCTGGATGGTTAAAACTAGAAGGTAACATTCCTGAGCTCAGGATTCAAGCCCATCATCTTTAAATTTCCTTCACTACTGTCTCAGTCACTGATCCAGGACCACTTGACACTTCAATGGCTGCTAGCTTGTTTCACATAAGTACTGCCACTGGTCCTACACTCTTACAAGTAAAAATGTCAGATCCAATATTGCTTTACTGTGTTACTTTAAGTTTCTCTAACACCACTTTGAATTCTAAGACTTGGTTTTATTTGAAAAATCCCTCCTGTGGATTCCTGTAACTCCTGCATGCGCACACGCACTTCAGAGTCCCCCCCTCCCTTAGCATTTATTTGCATTTTGCAGATTTTAGGTGTATTTAAAATTGGGTGTCAGGTCTTTTTTGTGTGCAACTTGCGTTTATTGTAACTCAGTAGCAATGCAGAAAAATCGCATGCAATTTTGAAGTGAATTAGTTCACTGGTTTGTATGGAAAAACCACAGTCTGAAAAACTCACACACAAATGTGCAAAAAAAAAAAAAAAATACACAGGAAAGTTCATAAAAACAAATACTGAAAATTCATGCATGTGGGAAACTGCATTCAAAATGTTGCATTGATAAGTGTGGATGGCCCTTAACCCCCTTGGTGGTTTTCACAAGTCAGACTCTGAATGGAAAAAAGCAGGCAGGAGCAGTAATTCCGAGCGTGACTCGTGGTAGACGCCAGGAGTCTTGTGCAGATAAAAGCGCACAGCCATCGTTTTTAACTTGCCTCTCCTGGGATCCAGATGCCGGCAGCCATTCTCCTTCCTGTCCTCGGAGGCTCTGCATCCCTCGGGTGAGATTGCCGTTTGTCACCATAAAGTCATGTCATTCTCACTACAGGCTTCCAGCGCCACCCGGAGAACTGAGAGAGAACTGCAGCGCTGAATCCCAGGGAGGTGAGTAATGTGCAGGGGCTGCTGCAGGCTCTCTAGCAGCCTGTTTTGTTTTCCCCAGTTTTAGGATATAAAAGCCTGGGAAAAAAAATGCACCGCTTCTACACCCTAAAATCCAGAAATAATCATACCAGCGAGGTGGGGGTGGGGGGGTCGCGCACAGTGATGCACGTGCATCTGCCGGCAATAGGCTTCGCCCACTCGTGACGTCAACCGGCCGACCGGATGCGCCGGCGGGTTGTTAACCCCTGGATCGCTGCATTACAAGCGTATAATACGCTTTGTAATGTATACAAAGCGTATTATACAGGCTGCCTCCTGCCCTGGTGGTCGCAGTGATCGAGGGACCACCAGGGCAGGCTGCAGCCACCCTAGTCTGCACCCAAACACACTGATCTGCCCCCCCACCCTCTGATCGCCCACAGCACCCCCCAGACCCCTGTTTGCACCCAATCACCCCCCTAATCACCCATCAATCACTCCCTGTCACTATCTGGCAATGCTATTTTTTAGATTAACCTCTTAACTGCCCCCTGGGGGCTCCTAATTACCCCACACACACACACCCTCAGATCCTCCCCAGACACCCCCCCCCCCTGTGTACTGTATACATCTATCCTCCCCTATACTCACCCATCAATCACCCCCTGTCACTGCTACCCATCAAATCAGTCTGATCACCCACCAACACCCTCAGATCGCCCGCAGACCCGCCGTCGAATCACCTCCCAAGTGCATTGTTTACATCTGTTCTCTCCTCTAAACACCCACTAATCACCCCCTGTCACTGCTACCCATCAGATCAGACCCTAATCTGCCCCTTGCGGGCACCCAATCACCCGCCACACCCTCAAATAGCCCCCCAGACCCCCTCTGATCAACTCGCCAGTGCACTGCTTGCATATATTCTTGCTTGTAATCACCTAGTGATCACCTATCAGTAATCCCCTGTCACTGCTACCCATCAGATTAGACCCTAATCTGCCCCTTGTGGGCACCCAATCACCCGCCCACACCCTCAAATAGCCCCCCAGACCCGCTCTGATCAACTCGCCAGTGCATTGCTTGCATATATTCTCCCTTGTAATCACCAACTGATAACCTATCAATCACCCCGTCACCCCCTCTCACTGCTACCCATCAGATCAGACCCTAATCTGCCCCTTGCGGGCACCCAATCACCCGCCCACACCCTGAGATAGCCCCCAGACCCCTCTGATCACCTCCCCAGTGCATTATTTACATCTGTTCTCCCCTCTAATCACCCATCACCCCCTGTCACCGTTACCCATCATACCCATCAGATCAGACCCTCATCTGCCCCTTGTGGGCACCCAATGACCGGCCCACACCCTCAGATCGCCCTCAGATACCCCCAATCTCCTCCCCAGTGCATTGCTTGCATCTATTCCCCCCTCTATTCACACCCTGAGACACCCATCAATCACCTCACCTAGCACACCTACCCTTCAAATCGGGACCTAATTTGCCCCATGTGGGCTTCTGATCACTCAGCCAAACCCTCTGATCCCCTTCCGATCACCTCCCCAGTGCAGTGCTTGCATCTATTCTCCCCTCTAATAACCCACTGAGACACCCATCAATCACATCCCGTCACCGCCTAGCACTCCTATTCATCAGATCAGGCCCTAATCTGCCCCCCTGCTGGCTTCTGATCACCCGGCCAAACCCTCACCCGCCCCACTGCAGTGACAGAATTTTTTTTTTCTGATCACTGCTGGTACGACTTAATTGTGGCGAGACCAACCGTTATGCCACACAATACGCAACCGCCAATCCAAGAAGCTACTATGCCCAGCCTTTTCGGGGGAAGCCACTCCAAGATTCCGACTGTAACATTTTTTGGGGCCTTCTCCTTAACATGGGTCTAGTCAAAAAGAATGTATTGTGGTCTTATTGGTCTACGCACCCAATACATCACATGCCCATGTTCTCTGCTGCCACGTCCAGGTCACGATTTGAGAACATCCTGCACTTCAGTGCCAATACAACCTGTCATCTAAGAGGCCACCCTGCATATCACTGGTTCCACAAAATTCGGCCCCTCATAGACCACCTATCATCAAAATTTGCAGATGCTTATACCCCTGAAGGCCTGGAAACCACTGAAATCCGCAAACGCAAAACGCAACCGCTAGCGTTTTGTCTGAGCGGTTTGCAAGCGGATTCATGCGCGTTTTCGGTCGCGTTTTGCAACAGTGTATTTTTTTGCTCAGCGGTTGTGTAGCGTTTTGCGTTTTTATCCTGATTGGTCCTGTGAATTATTTTTAATTTTGTTACAGTGTGCTGAACCGCAAACCGCTAGCAAAACCGCTCAGTTTAGGTTTTGCTGAGCATTTCTGCTAGCGTTTCAATACTTTACATTGAAGCGCTAACGCTACCAAAATGCTGCAGGTCCTGCGTTTGCGTTTCTGGGAAACACAAACGCTCCTGTGGAAGTTGCCCCATCCATTAACATCAGCTGAGCGTTTTGGCAAAACGCTAGCGTATCGCAGCGCTGCCAAAATGCTCGAAAAAACGCTCTTGTGGGTTCCAGCCCGAACAGTCATTTTGAGGCATTTGGTTTCTAGACTACTCATGGTTTTGGGCCCCTTATATGCCAGGGCCGTATAGGAACCTCACAAGTGACCCCATTTTAGAAAGAAGACTCCCCAAGGTATTCCGTTAGGTGTATGATGAGTTCATAGAAGATTTTATTGTCAAAAGTTAGCAGAAATTGATTTGTTTTTCTTTTTTTCACAAAGTGTCATTTTCGGTACTTATCCGTTAGCCGGGCGCATCCTCTAGGTGGCGACAAAACTCCACCAGAGTTACATCTTTCCCTACTATCCATGTCGGCCTGGAGGGGGAATAGTAATTAGCGCCACCTAGAGGATGCGCCCGGCTAACGGATAAGTACCTCATTTTCCACTAACTTGTGACAAAAAATAAAATCTTCTATGAACTCACCAATACACCTAACAGAATACCTCGGGCTGTCTGTTATACAAGGTGTGTATGTCACTTTTCTGCCCTGCTCTCCTATAGAACACTGCCAGCCACAGTCGTTCGTCGCAAGTAAACAACCAGGATTCCCTGACGCGACGAATGACTGGAGGGACACGCATGTTCTCGCTGGCTGCCAGCATTGTATAGAAGAGATCACTGCACAGAGAATTAAATGTGTGCATTAAACACCAAGTGAACACCTGACATAACTGGCTGAGCAAATTTGGCCTGATTGGCTATTCATGAGGCAATGCTCATGCAAATATGCATTTGCTTTCCCATGCCAACTAATGCAGGGTCTATTGAACCAATGCCGCAAAGCGGTTGCCCTGCGGTAATTAGTTCATGCTTCAATAGCACTATCCAGGAGCGCCACGAGGAGGCTTCCCAATGCCCCCATACAGCCGAGGGACCGCGGGGTCCCAGGCGCTCTCACTGCCTGGGAACCACAGCAGGTAGTGTGAGCCCTGGAGTGGGCTGTCAGTGCCTGTCCTCCACCCCCCTTGGAGTGCAGTGTGTGAGCCAGCCCTGAGCTCCAAAGCTCGGTGCGACCCATGCCTCATTCCTTTCCTTTTCAAATGTGTTGCACCCAAGCTATGCTCAGCAGCAGAACGCAATGGCGTTAAGGTAAGTGCCTGTTTTTAAATATTGGGAGGTGAAAGGTGCGGATGGCTCTCCCCGGCGCTGGCCACGCTTGGGGGGGGGGGGGGGTCGCCTGCGCCGTCCGGCCTCCCCCTCCGGGGTGCTGCTGTGGTTCCCAGGCAGTGAGAGCGCCTGGGACCCCGCGGTCCCTCGGCTGTATGGGGGCATTGGGAAGCCTCCTCGTGGCGCTCCTGGATAGTGCTATTGAAGCATGAACTAATTCCCGCAGGGCAACCGCTTTGCGGCATTGGTTCAATGGACCCTGCATTAGTTGGCATGCGAAAGCAAATGCATATTTGCATGAGCATTGCCTCATGAATAGCCAATCAGGCCAAATTTGCTCAGCCAGTTATGTCAGGTGTTCACTTGGTGTTTAATGCACACATTTAATTCTCTGTGCAGTGAATTGTATAGAAGAGAGAGGGCAAAGGGGGAGAAGAACAACAGACGAAGCCGACGGCTTCATCTGTTACATTACCGCCGGCTTCATTTTAATTCCATTAACTGACAGTTTCCGGGCACTTCAAACACAATTTATTCGTTTACATGAACACTGTATTGTTACGTTAACTAGAAATGTAATTAGCGCAACCTACGGCGGTTACATTCACACACTACTATGTGAAGTAAGTATGAATGAAATTAGCAACAACAGGGCCCCCTGCCGGATGTGCCCGGCTAACGGATAAGTACCAAAAATATTTAAAAGAAACACATGAGGTAACTTCAAATGAACATTACATAGTTACCTTGCCATCAGTTTCTCTCAGAAGCTCACCATTTTCTTCTGACAATAATCCCTTCCAGTTCTGACAATATTTTGTCAGATCTGAAATATATCAGTTGCTGTCAGTAAAATATCAGTTGCTGTCAGTTATAGCTGAGAGGAAAACTGATGTACCAGGTAATGTCCATGTTTCCCTATGGCTCAAGTGGGCGATGTTGCAGTTTAACTGTGTGCTGACCAGAAAGCTGTTATGGGTAATGGCCATTTTCAAAATGGAGGACGGAAAATTCCCTTGATCACAGTGAACAAACAGGACGCGGGACAGGAGAAAGACACTAAGGAGTAGACTACATGGAAGGTAAGTATGATTTGTGTATGCTTATTTTGACTTTTAATTTTCAGTTCAGGTTTTCTTTAAGTTATCTAGTAAGGAGTGCAACTTGGCCTTAGATCCAGGGCGGTGGAGTCGGTACAAAAATCCTGCGACTCCGACGCCTCAGGTTAGGATTCCACCGACTCAGACTACTAATTTGCATATTACAAACTTGATGATTGAAAGTATGTAACATAAAATGCATCTCTTAAATGCCAACGCTTAGGAATTTTAAAAGACAACTGAATGGAGAGGGATATGGAGACTACCATATTTATTCCCTTTTAAACAATACCAGTTACCTGGCTATCCAGCTGATCTTCTGCCTCTAATATTTTTAGTCATAGACTTAGGCCTCGTTCACATCATATGCGCTTCTGTGCGCATTTGGAAGCGTGTATGACGTGCAAACATGCAAGAACGGCAGAAGAGTATAGACAGCACTTCTGCCGTTCACATCAAATGCGCTGCGCAGCAGTACGATGTGCTATGATGTGCTTGTGTACTGCTGCATGCATTCTGCCCGCAAGTGCAGAGCTGACCCATTCACTGCCAATGGATGGGATCAGCAGTGCAGGCGGGTAGCAGCGCAGATGGCGTGCGATCGTACGCCTTGCGTTCCGATCGCAGGGCCATCTGCACTGCATAGATGTGAACAAGGCCTAAAACTAGTCCTTGGTAAGAGTACTTGTAGAAGGTACAGACTGGAACAAAGAACATCTATCAGGCCCTATGCAATGTAACTGTGGGTACATGTAAGTGATGTGCAGGTACTCTGCAGGAAATTGAGGGGATTCTTCCTCCATAAAACATTCTTCATGTACAATCTGAACCAGGTTTATGGGTGATAGACAACACCTCTGTGTTCAATGTACACAACATTCTCAGTGGATTCCCTGCAGCTCTGTAGGGAGTGCAAATGTAGAGTATAGTACTACTGTATAAACCTGAGACAGATGAAAGTTGTATACATACCTCGGGCTTCCTCCAGCCGCCTTCAGGCTAATCAGTCCCTCGCTGTCCTCCTCCGCTACCTGGATCTTCTGCTATGGGTCCAGGCACTTGAGCCAGTCTGGCGTAGTGTGCATGCACACACTCTGCCGCCAGGAACATACTACACCTGCGCTGCACTATTGCACACATGCAGAACGCTTCTGGCTGCGGAAGTGGCACGCGGCCAGACTGTGCTGACTGGCTGAATTACTGGGACTCGTAGCAGAAGATCCAGGTGGTGGAAGAGGACAATGAGGGACAGATTAGCCTGAAGGGGGCTGGAGGAAGCCCCAGGTATGTATAAAACTTTTCATCCGTCTCAGGTACCCTTTATTTCATAGCCACCAAAACAAATTTTAGAAACATATCAAATCATTTGATTTCATGAGCAAAAGGAGTGCATACATTTGCATAAACCAGCATCAACGCAGGATTATTTGCATCTCATTGACCATCTCTATTAGTGACACAGCTACACATCAGGCTTTATTCTTACAGCAGAGATGTTATTTAGTATATATACAAGATTCCTGTGTACACATCATATATACAGTTACAATTAGATATGTTTAGCTGACTTTGAAAATATGGGGACTGCTTTATTGAAGCAGAACAAGTAATTATTTTTGATTGGTTTATTTCATTTTTGTAGGCTAAACACAGCTATTACTGTATAGTTTATGATGACTATTATCTGTGAAATAGAACATTAGCATTTTCTATATTAATTACAGTTTAAATTAATTAGGAGTTAGGGCCAGTGCACACCAAAACCGCTAGCAGATCCGCAATACGCTAGCGGTTTTGGGAGCTGATTTCAGAGCGATTCTAGGTATGTTTAGAGAGGTTTTCTAAACATACCTAGTGGTTTTGCGTGCATTTTTGTGTAGCAGATTACACATATTGTTACAGTAAAAGCTGTTACTGAACAGCTACTGTAACAAAAATGCCTGGCAAACCGCTCTGAACTAGCGTTTTTCAGAGCGGTTTGCGTTTTTCCTATACTTTACATTGAGGACGAAACGCTTCCAAAAACCGCAAACGCGCAGCAGGAGGCGCGTTTGCGGCTTGGCAAAAACCGCAAACTGCCGGTGTGCACCATCCCATTGCAATACATTAGACAAGCGTTTTTAGAGGCGGATGTGGCCGGCGGATCGCTCCAAAAACCGCTCGGTGTGCACTGGGCCTGAGAGTCGGTGCATTTTTCCCGACTCGAGGTACACAAAAATTTCTCTGACTCCACAGCCCTGCTTAGGTCAAAGGGGGAATGAATGGTCTATGATGGAGCATATGCTTGTTGAAAAAAAAAGTGAGTTTTGAAGGAGCGTTTAAAGATATCAGAGGTTGGAGAGTGACGGATGGGTTGTGGAAGGACATTCCAGAGGAGGGGTGAAGCACGTATGAGGAGATGTGCAGGAGAGAGAGAGAGATTGTGGAGAACTTTGTAGGTTAGGGCTCAGAGTTTTGAACTCGATCATCTGGATAATTGGTAGCCTGTGAAGAGCTAGACAGAGGATAGCAGAGGAAGACCGAGAAGAGAGATGAATGAGACAAGCTGCAGAGTTCAGTACAGATTCAAGCAGTGTCAGTCCATTAGTTGGTAGCAGCAACAAAATTAACAACATTGTACTTTAATGATACATAAAATGTCATATTTTGGTTATTTTAACTAACTGCGTAAAAAAATATAATCTTTGTATTTAGGTTAGTTTAACTAACAATACTCAAAAAAAACCACTTTGTTTCGAGTTCCAGTGTAAAGTCTTCAAATAGGCCTGAAACACACCAGAGGAGTTTTTCTGAGCGTTTTGAGTTTTTAAATCTGCTGCTAATGTTATCCTATGTGTCTGTGCACACTGGAGCAATGAGGTTTTGTAAAAAACCCCATAGCATTACATTGGGAAGAGCTTTTAGAGGTTTCAAAAGCTCTTCCCAATGTAATGCTATGGGTTTTTTTACAAAACCTCATTGCTCCAGTGTGCACAGACACATAGGATAAACTTAGCAGCAGATTTAAAAACTCAAAACGCTCAGAAAAACTCCTCTGGTGTGTTTCAGGCCATAAAGAAGTTTCAAGTGCTTTGTAAGTCCCCTAGTCTCAAAAGAGCCAGAAAATAAATGACACCGCTGCCAACATTTTAAATGGCACATTTTTGAAAAACTTTACTTGCATACTGCGTTGGTTTAAATCTACGTCCTGCAGGTGGCTGTGTGGCTCTGACAGGACGTAGATTACAACTAGCCTGCCGCGCGTTTCAGCCGATCTCGCTACTCTGCACCCACCACAGTTCACTTACCCTGCTGTCTATATGACGGCAGAGCTCTGTGAGCCAGTCAGGGGACACTGTCAAGAGGCAAAGAATCTCACATGTCCACATGTGGTCTCTTCTCTTCTTGTTTCTTCACTCCTGAGTTCCAGGGCGCTTGTGTAACATATGTTATACAAACACTAGGGCCACTGTGGCACATACCTTACATGACTACTAGAGGCCTCTAGCATTTGAGATGTCACATAGTGGCATAAGACTCAGGAGAGAGAATAGGGCAGCCAGCAGTGAAAGAAAAGACCAGAACCATGCTATGGACAGGTGAGAGTAGCTTCGTCGCTCATCAAATTGAACTCTGCCAGCAATGCGCTCACTACCTACCGCCGATCAACCGAAATGTCTGACCTGCACAAACGACTGAATCAACTGATTTTGGCTGATTATAGGTTGATCCCAAAGGTGCATACACACATCAGACTATAGTCTTTGGAAAATGAAAGATCACAGACCAATCTTACCACCCTTCATGTAGTATGAGAGTCATACCTTCACAGTCTTTTCTATGGAGCTGAACTCCCCACCAGAAAAAAATCTTTGCAAGATGCTGCACACACAGATGCTGCACACACAGATGCTGTACGGACACAAAAGATCAGTATCTGCAAAAGATCTGTTCCTGCCAAAGATCCGTTCCTGCAAATTGCATTCATAGTCTATTGCTACGTACACACATGCGACAACGATCGTTCGTTATGAACGACGAACGAACTTTTAATTGATGAAAGAACGACCTAAGTAAAGTTAGTTTTAAAAGGTGTGTAACGATCACATCATTAGAACGAACGTTACATCACATAAAAGTAACTATTGCGCCTGCAATATTCCGCCAAGCTAGATCATTCTTTTAGAACGATCTAGCTCGTCCGTCATTAGACTTCATGGTCGTTGGCTGCTTTTTTTTTAAACGATCGTCGTTTGAAATGATCGGAGAACGATCGTTTCAAACGACTATAGTCGCATTTATGTACGCACCTTAACCACTTGAGGACCTAGGGCTTTCTACCCCTTAAGGACCAGCCACTTTTTTTCCATTCAGACCACTGCAGCTTTCACGGTTTATTGCTCGCTCATACAACCTACCACCTAAATGAATTTTGGCTCCTTTTCTTGTCACTAATAAAGCTTTCTTTTGGTGCTATTTGATTGCTCCTGCGATTTTTACTTTTTATTATATTCATCAAAAAAGACATGAATTTTGGCAAAAAAAATGATTTTTTTAACTTTCTGTGCTGACATTTTTCAAATAAATTAAAATTTCTGTATACATGCAGCGCGAAAAATGTGGACAAACATGTTTTGGATAAAAAAAAACCCATTCAGTGTATATTTATTGGTTTGGGTAAAACTTATAGCGTTTACAAACTATGGTGCAAAAAGTGAATTTTCCCATTTTCAAGCATCTATGACTTTTCTGACCCCCTGTCATGTTTCATGAGGGGCTAGAATTCCAGGATAGTATAAATACCCCCCAAATGACCCCATTTTGGAAAGAAGACATCCCAAAGTATTCACTGAGAGGCATAGTGAGTTCATAGAAGATATTATTTTTTTGTCACAAGTAAGCGGAAAATGACACTTTGTGACAAAAAAAAAAAAAAGTTTCCATTTCTTCTAACTTGCGACAAAAAAAAATGAAATCTGCCACGGACTCACCATGCCCCTCTCTGAATACCTTGAAGTGTCTACTTTCCAAAATGGGGTCATTTGTGGGGTGTGTTTACTGTCCTCGCATTTTGGGGGGTGCTAATTTGTAAGCACCCATGCAAAGCCTAAAGGTGCTCATTGGACTTTGGGCCCCTTAGCGCAGTTAGGCTGCAAAAAAGTGCCACACATGTGGTATTGCTGTACTCAGGAGAAGTAGTATAATGTGTTTTGGGGTGTATTTTTACACATACCCATGCTGGGTGGGAGAAATATCTCTGTAAATGACAATTTGTTAATTTTTTTTTTACACACAATTGTCCATTTACAGAGATCTTTCTCCCACTCAGCATAGGTATGTGTAAAAATACACCCCAAAACACATTATACTACTTCTCCTGAGTACGGCGATACCACATGTGTGGCACTTTTTTTCACCCTAACTGCGCTAAGGGGCCCAAAGTCCAATGAGTACCTTTAGGATTTCACAGGTCATTTTGAGAAATTTCGTTTCAAGACTACTCCTCACGGTTTAGGGCCCCTAAAATGCCAGGACAGTATAGGAACCCCACAAATGACCCCATTTTAGAAAGAAGACACCCCAAGGTATTCCGTTAGTAGTACGGTGAGTTCATAGATTTTATTTTTTGTCACAAGTTAGCGGAAAATGACACTTTGTGAAAAAAAACAATAAAAATCAATTTCTGCTAACTTGTGACAAAAAATAAAATCTTCTATGAACTCACCGTACTACTAACGGAATACCTTGGGGTGTCTTCTTTCTTCTTTCTTCTGAGCGTGTAGGCGGATTACTTGGGAGAACTGAAGCGAACTATAAGGAAGCTTTTGCCGGCGAGGGCCACAAAATATTGTATCGAGGGCCGCAAATGGCCCGCGGGACGCGAGTTTGAGACCCCTGATCTAAACAGTTTAGAATACTACAAACTTGTGCATTTTAGTTACATTTGGAATTAAATCAAGGGGGTCTAGAATAAAATCTGACTCCATGGTTTCCATAAATTCTGGATGAAGAGCGGCATCGGATGGTTCTTTAGTGAAGTTTGAAGGATTGAAATCCTCACTTTTTTCATCTATTTTCAACTGTGAATGAAGTTGTATCTAGTTCCACTTCAGCTACATTTATCAATTCTTCATCTTGATGTGGAATTTTTGGAGCAATACTTTCCTCCGCAGTAACAGTTCTTTTTCTTTTTGCATAATCGTCTGGATCTACTTCGAATTGGCAGCATGTGAAGTGCTGTAGGTAGTAACTGAGATCCTGCTGTTGAGTGTTGAATATGGTATGGGTGTTCAACATGCTGCGTGAAACTTGTATCGGAAAATGAGGAATTATTTTGTAAATCAGAAATGTCTGAATCTCCTGTTTGAGTTGTAGATTCCGTTGTTTTACGGGGTGTTTGGGTTGTAGATTCAGTTGTTTTACATGCTGTTTGGGTTGAAGATTCTTTTGTGGTTACGGCTACACTGCGTTTACAACGCTTACAGATATTAACTGAGCCTGAGGCTTTTTGTTTTCTTCGTATAAACGACATCACCTTTTTGACATCTATGTGGACGTTATTCTCAGGGATAGGAAATATTGTGGGTACAGCGTCCTTTAGGAGTTTCTTACGTTTAGACGTGATTTGGTAACAATGTGGTTCAAAGTGGGCTGAACACAATCTAAATACATCTGTGTCCTTGCCTTCCAGAATTTTTTGGGCAACAGCCTCCAAATCACTGAATTGTTGACCGGTGTTCAGTAGCCATTGCCTTATATTTTCGATGCTTGGTGGGAAACAATGGAAGATGACACATTCTTCTGACGTACATTTACCCTTTTTACTACAGCCTTCGATTATGCAGTTTGGCATTTTTTCTAATTGGATTTGTAAAAGAAAAAAATTATACATGTAAAGTATATCTCAATACTAAATAGTAGAATATAAATGTAGAAACTATTTTATTGACACCTCTGAATAGATCTCCACAGTGACCTAGCCTTTGTTTATGCCACCTATTAAAACATAAGGACACATTTAAGATATTAAATGGCATATAAATTAATATGCTGTTTCTTCCACATTCAACAAGCTGCAGCACTGAGGTCTTAGGCTTGTGCAACTACTGTTAACACCTGTGTATAAGCATAAAGGCCCATATGCAATTTACTTTTTCACCTGAGTATTCTCCTAGGAGATAATTTTTCATCTTCGATTTAGAATAACTTTTCAGCACTTTGCAATGGAAAAAGTAACAAAAAGTAGGTTGAAAAAGTAGTCACTTTTTTTTATAGTATATTTTAGCTAGCTGGGGGTTTAAAATGCATTTTATGACAAAATGTAAAAATATCACCTAGAAGTAAACTCAGAAGAAAAAGTAAATTGCATATGTGTTTAGAGATCCTTGAAAGGTCAGATATGGGTCACTGTGTAGCTATGTATGCCCCTGAAGTCAGGCTTACATCCAGAACCGCTGGTGTATAGCAAGCCTATAGCTTTACATTTTACAAAGCCACTTGAGGCAGGGAACACACTTGACAGTTTTCGTATGCGTTTTCTGCACAGAAAAACTAAGAACTCATGTAAATCAATGGGCTAGTGCACACTTACTGTGTTGTTCGCTCACAGAAAAAAAACTGACATTCTGCATGATGACTCTGCACATTTTGGCAGTTTTCTCTATCAATTACATCAGCTGCTGTGAAAAAACGCGTGCGTTTTCCTGCATGGAAACACACTTGGTGTGCAGAAAAAGTATGCAGAAAAACGTGCGCGGGAAAACAAAGTCAAGTGTGTTCCCTGCCTCAACCCAACACGTCCTCCTCAGTGCATGGAAGGGATTGATATGGTTCAATGGGATAGGGCTTGGACCAGAACAACAGAATACCCAAGCAGCTCAGGGTGACCCCAAACCACTGGGAAATTATAGGGAACCAAAAGAGACCAAAAAGCCCTCCAAGTGAAGCACTGAATACTTTTAGAATGCTTTGTATGTGCACCCTATTCATTCTCTGCTTACCTTTATGCTTATGCCAGTCACATCAGCACACCTTAGCTCACTCACAAGTTCCAAGCTAGGACATGCTTCCAGCATAGCTCAGATATGGGAGTGTGGCTGCAGCAGGTGGGGAAGGGGTGTGTGTTTGGCTGCAAACACTAAGGGCCCATTCACACTTAAAATCGCAAAACGGTAGTGCTTGTGCAAGTGGTTTTACCGCAATTAGCATGGTTAAAATCACTGTACGCTTCCTCGATTCAGAGCAATCCCGATCATCGCTTTAAGCACTGTACCACAATCGCTCTAATGCCCGCAATCGGTGCCAATCACAGCAGTGAGATCACTGCAATAGGGTTAGTATAGCACTAGCGTTTTGGCAATTAGTGGGAATCGCCCGCTAATCGCCGTAGTTAGAATGGGCCCTAAGCTTACTCATTGCAGCTGATGCCTCCGCTTCCTGTTTCTCTGTTGATGAGCAGATTTTAACCTTTATCCTTATTTGTCGTAATTTACTTTAACTTCTTGCTGACCGGCTAACGCCGATGGGCGTGGCCTTGGCAGCAGCCCCAGGACCGCCTAACGCCGATTAGCGTAAAGTCCTGGGGCTGTTTTGCAGAAGATTGCGTGCAGGCTGCGCGCGCATCTCCTGCTCGGGGGGCAGAGCTCCGCCCCACCTTCAGTCTCCGAGCGGCCCGGGAGACTGTAAGGATGGTGAAACCGCCGTCTATTTACATGTACAGCGCTGCGATCAGCTGCGTGACACGCCTGTCCTCCTGGGGGACAAGAGAGCGATCGGCTCTCATAGGCAGAAGCCTATGATAGTCGAACGCCGTGATTGGCCGGCTGGGGGGGGGGGGGGGGCAGGGATTTGAGAAAAAAAAATAGGAAAAAATGACCAAAAAATATATAAATATTTATTTAAAAAAAATAAACAACTTGGGGCGATCAGACCCCACCAACAGAGAGGTCTGTTGGTGGGGGAGGAATTGTGTGCTGTGTTGTGCGTCCCTGCAGCTTGGCCTTAAAGCGGACCCAAACCAAACATTTTTTTTAATTCAAAATATTTAGTTGCACCACTCTGACACATACAAAGATAAATAAACACTCCTTCAAGCCTATGAGCATTTCAGTGCATGCTTTTCACCCTTCTCTTTTCATAACTAGGGCTATACAGGTGGCAGCCATTAGCAATTCCTCCATGGCCATACACCACCAGTTTGCCGGATTCTGTCCCGGCAATATGAGAGGAAGGGAGGGGTTCCTCCAATAAATGTAAACTATTTTATATTTGTCATCATGCAGCTGAAAAAGGGCTGCTATTTATTATTATAATTTAGAAAATAGATTTTATCTGAAATCTTGTATTTTTAATTTGGGTCCACTTTAAAGCTGCAGTGGCCATTTTAGTAAAAATGTGCCTGGTCTTTAGGGGGGTTTACCACTGTGGTCCTGAAGTGGTTAAAGATGATTATGTCCAAACAATCTTTAGGATCAAAATAGGGCTTTCAAGGATCAAATCAGCTGAAACACCATGTTGTTCCAGCTAGTTTGATCTTTGAGAGTCCATCGCGGGTAATACTATTTATCTTGACACATACCAATTTAGATCCTAAGGAACCCTTAGCCATAATACTCTTTGCATTAAAATACCACAATTGAGGATAAGAAGACATTGCAGGAACTCATCTCCATTTTTCCTGATTACCATTTTGAGATGCGAGATCTGCGGGATATCAGAAGTGCATAGACTGTACTGTCTGGTGTCCCCATCCATGCATTGTGATTCACTGCAGAATCACAACACAATGGCTATCATTCATAAAGCATTTCCGCATGGAAATGCTGAAAACAGCTTACTTTACCAACCACTTAGCAAAATGTGTATTCATAAAGGCTGTTTCCGCATGAAAAGCTGACATTCCCGAGCAGAGCGATAAATTACCGCCTTGTGCGGTGATTATCTTAAAAAATGTAACAAAATGTCAATTCATAAAGATTAACACAAGCGGTATGTGGACGGGGAATACCGCAGCCTTGGAAGTAACGATACGCATGCGAAATACATTTAAGTGAATGGAGACAGACCTCCCAAGCCGCAGCAGAGAGAGCAGCGCACGGAGGGACTCAGGCAGCTTCTCTGTTTCTGCAAGCCTACCACTAGCCTACCGATATTCGGAAAATCTCCGCACTTGTATCACAACAGGCAACAATTTTATGAATGACCACCCAGAAGTCTAAAATACCGAAAGCGGTATTTTCCCGCACGGATTTTTGTTACCGACCACACTTTTATGAATGATAGCCATAGTTTCTAACAAATTACCGCAAACACATTGCAATTTCCATTCAGTGAGGCTAAGTTCACAGTGGGACGTTAAAGTCGCGCGTTAAAACAGCATTTAACGCAGAATAACTCACTGCAATGAAAAATCAATGCCCTGTTCACAGTGCACACGTTGCGTTGATGTCTAACGCTGCACGTTAAGTAAAAGTACTGCATGCAGTGCGTTATACACGTTATTAGCTGCGTTGGACTGTTTGCACATGCTCAGTAATGACTTGGAAGCATACTTTTCATTGCCTGTATTTTTTACTGTATCTGCTGTATGCGACGGTAACGCTGCGTTGCCACTTTTTGGGCGCGTTGCGTTGTAAGCTTGCGGTGCGACTTTAACGTGGCATCAAAACGCAACGTCCCACTGTGAATCTAGCCTGAATGGAATCCCAATCACATTGCTGAAAATGCATCACAACAGAAGTGTCATGTGTTGCGACGGCACTTCTGTTCGCTCAAGTGGGGAAGGGGCCTAAGACCACTCAAGAATAATCCTGAGCTCTTGGCCTAATCCATACATAAAACCGGCTATGACAACAATGCACAAAAGTATCATTCTAACTTCACATCCACACAAAGTGGGACTTGATTGGATATTTGCATACAAATTTACATACATTCAGAAATATTTGCATCTCATTGATCATCCCTAACACAGACACACAAATACACACCAAAGCAAAACAATATAAACTAAACCAAACAGAGCAAGACAAAACAACCAAAACAAAAAAACTTCTCTCCACCTCACAGGACTTTCAACCCACCATTGCAAGACACTCTCCCTATCTTGTACAAACAGGCGGTGTCCTTCAGCCCCAAGGGAAACTATACATTCAATACCTGTTCATAATTTCCCGTCTTTCTAAACTCCAGCTAAAGAGCCAGAGTATATCTGAATTATTTATGTACTTGATCATACATGTTCATCTATCTCCTAAAAACAGTCTCCCACTGTAGGTGGGACATTAACTACCTAAAGACTGCGTCACACCAATGGGCGTGACCGCGGCGGCAGCCCCAGGACCGCCTAACCCTTAATTGGCATCAGGTCCTGGTGCTGGCTTGTGCAGGAGATCACGCGCGCTACTCTCCGCCTGGGAGGCGGAGCTCCACTCCACCTTCAGACTCCCAGCAGCAATCGCCGCTCGGAGACTGTTAGACGGCGAAACCACCATATAATTACCATGTACAGCGCTGTGATCTACAGCAGCACTGTAATGGGGACAGTCGTGTGACATGGCCTGGGACACAGGAGAGCGATCGGCTCGCTAAAGCCTATGAGAGCCGATCACTACGATTGGCTGGCGGCGGGAGGGAGGAAGAGACGGGAAGAAATTATTTAAAAAAAAATAGTAAAATTTATTAACAAAATAAACATATAAACATTTACACAAAAAATAAACACGGGGCGGGGGGGGAGGGGGATCAGGAAACTCTGTTGGTGGGGAGAAAAGGGGGGGGGGGAATCACTTGTGTGCTGAGTTGTCCGGCCCTGCAGCGAGGCAGTGGCCCATTTAATGAAAAATGGCCTGGTCTTTAGGGGGGTTTAATACTGCAGTCCTCAAGTGGTTAAGGTATATACTTACCTCGCGATGCAGAAGATGGATTCAGGAACGTCTCCCTGAAGACGAGCGCTCCCATGATCCAGTTTCCTCTATCTTCCGTTTGGCGGGAATGCGTGACACTACAGGACGAGCGTGAACCAGACTTCAAGTGATCGCGGTACTTTGCACGGAGGTCATCAGGGATCTTAAAGATCTGCCGTAGCAGTCGATATCGCTGCGTGCCACTAAGAGACATTCGTTTGATTGTGTGTCTGTACCTATGTTGCGAGACCGTGGAAACGACTGCTTGTCATTCATAAAATCACCAGGCGGGTCATCTGGAGGTTCAAATCCACAAATCTGTTCACATATCCCTTAAAGGGACACGTTAGGCGTCATCACGGCAGCTGGACTCTCACACCGGGCCTGTGTGATGACACGTAGCGGCCGGAGTGATTATGCATAATGTGCACGGCGGGAATTCAGACTGGCGACTTCAGGCGAAAGTTGCCAATTAACTGAGCCGCTAGCGGGACCAGAGCCAGGAGGACGCCAGGGGACCTCGCGGCCTACAGTGGGATGGAGGAAGCCCCAGGGAAATACCGGTTGTGATTTTATAACCTGCTCAGTGTCTTTTTAACTACATCCCAAAAAGGTACCAACCCCTCACATTCCAAAAAGTATATGAAATAATGTCTCTGTCTTTTTTGCACCACCAGCACAAAGTGAAGACATTTGGAAAGCTCCTACTTAGCCTATCCAAAAACCACCCTGTAAAAAAATGTATAATTGGCTTCCTGGGCCTTGATAGCCCTGAGGACTTATGGGCAAACAGGATGTTCTTCCATTGCTCATTTGAAAAAGGTCTAGACAAGATTCTTTCCTATTTAGATCTGATGTGCGATGGGATGCATTGGTTTTTAGCGATGTGACGGATCGAATGTAGTGTAAAGGGGGCCGAATAGGTACACGGACAACAGTTTTAAGGAGGACTTACTTCTCTGTGCAATCTCTTTAAGCAGATAGAATCAGCGTTTTGCAGTGTGCTGAAGTGATATTTATATGTTGAAGTACCCTGCAGAAAACAGACAATTATATTAGGAACAGCTTGAGGCTAGTGTAACCAGTGTAGAGTGATTGAGTGACTCACAGTTAAATTTCCATGGAGGAGTTCTTCAACACAATACTTTCATAGGAAATTGGTGCTGATGGTGCAGGAAGCCCTTGCAGGTTTTCACAGTACGGTTACTCCTGGAAAATAACCAAAATTAGTTTCATGTACTCACACAGGGTTTCTTACCAACAGCAGCAAACCTGTGTCTGTCAGGGACAGCAGATACCAAGGTGGACATGGGTAGATAAAAAGATTAAGTGGCCTCAACTTTCCAAGCAGAAAAGGACCAGCATGATGAATGGCTGTGGAGGCAGAGTTAGGAGCCCTGCTGAAGGACAGTTAATTAAGGTGCCCATACATAAGAAGATTAAGGGCAGATTCGACAAAGACAAATTTTATCTCAAATCGAATCTGATTAGAGATAAATTTGTCTCTTCGTTGAAGCTGCCCATATACTGCAGGCCAATTCCAGTCCGATTTCAGCGTGAAATCTTCAGGAAATCGACTGAGCCCATAGCACCTGACGTCAGACGCTATGCGCCATTAGACCCTATGCGCCAATGGCGTGTACGGAAGAGCCACCCCGAGGTTACAGACACCGCGTGGAGGCCGACACAGGACAGGTAATGCACAAATGCACACACGGGGTGGCACATTTATACATTACGGTGACAGTGGCGGAGGTTTAGTCATTTGTTCCAAAAATCGGCCACCGTACTGTCGCACACCCAATGAACCAACTTTAGACCAACATCTTGCACCAGGGGCAATTGACTAACGCAACCACTTGGTGGCACCGATTCAATAATATTAACCGAATTGGTTGGTCGATCAGCCGCCAAAGTCGTCTGATGTATGGGCACCTTTAGTGTCATAAATTATTTGGTGTGCTCTGTACAGTGTTGCAGGAATGTCACCACCAGCACTATGTAAAAGCATAAAATGACTTTTTCATACTGAAAATCATGGTAATTTTGCCATGATTGTGTTTGCGATTCTCGTTCAGGGAATGAGAATCGCTCCTGAAATGCTGCATGTTATCAGATCACATGCAGTGCGCTCCACTGCCGGAGGTCCTGTCTCTGTAAGCACCTCAGGCTACTTCCTGATAAACAGGAAGTACTGTCAGACGCTTAGAGAGAGGAACCACCGGCGTGTGGAATGCATGGAGGTATGTCTGCATGCATGCAATCGTAATGTGGCACATTTATACATTACGGTGACAGTGGCGGAGGTTTAGTCATTTGTTCCAAAAATCGGCCACCGTACTGTTGCACACCCAATGAACCAACTTTAGACCAACATCTTGCACCAGGGGCAATTGACTAACGCAACCACTTGGTGGCACCGATTCAATAATAACCGAATTGGTTGGTCGATCAGCCGCCAAAGTCGTCTGATGTATGGGCACCTTTAGTGTCATAAATTATTTGGTGTGCTCTGTACAGTGTTGCAGGAATGTCACCACCAGCACTATGTAAAAGCATAAAATGACTTTTTCATACTGAAAATCATGGTAATTTTGCCATGATTGTGTTTGCGATTCTCGTTCAGGGAATGAGAATCGCTCCTGAAATGCTGCATGTTATCAGATCACATGCAGTGCGCTCCACTGCCGGAGGTCCTGTCTCTGTAAGCACCTCAGGCTACTTCCTGATAAACAGGAAGTACTGTCAGACGCTTAGAGAGAGGAACCACCGGCGTGTGGAATGCATGGAGGTATGTCTGCATTCTGTGTTCCTGCTCGGTGCTGCTGCTGCCACCTGTTAATGCTAGAGGGGTGAGCGCTGGGGGGAGAGCCGAGGTGAGGGAGGGGGGAGTGGGCCCCCCTGCTGTGGGTGGCCATTTGTCTCCCCTCATGCGCTGCGACTCCTTCTCCCCACCTAAACGGCCCTGGGCAGCCCCCGTGGCTTCACCCGTTGCAGCACCGCACCTATTGTTATGCCACTGTATGTATCTATGTATGTGCCGGCGCCGCGATCACTCAAAAACGCCTCGAGTGATTTCAACAAAACTTGGTATACAGTTCCCTTACTACCTGAGATGTTATGATCCTGGGGACTCGCATTCCCCCTGCACACCTGGGCGGAACCACAAACATCCAATCATATTTCACTCATTCACATCAATAGGAAAAATTTAAAAGGCTGCAATTCTCACAGTAATAAAGCCAGAGTCCCCAAACTTGGCACAACAGATCACTTGGTGACCGAGGTTAAAAACTCAGGGCAAGTGGGCGGAGCATATAACAGCCAATCAAATTACAGTCATTCATTTTATATGGCAAAATGTAAGCTGTGGCCATTCTTACATTAATTAATGTAAGGGTTGTCAAACTTGGCACACTTGGTGACTGGGATTAATATTCAGAAAAATGGGTGGAGCCTACAACAGCCAATCAAAAATCACCTATTGGTTTTTAAGGGGAATATTTAAATTGCTGCCATTCTTACACTGTTGATGGCAGAGGCCTCAAACCTGCTACAGTTGGTCACTGGGTGACTGGCATTCAAATTCACTAAATGGGGCAGAGCCAAAACAGTCAATCAGATTTCATAGCATGGTAAACTGTGTATATTATCACATTATTGATGTCAGGAACCCCAAAGCTCAAAAACTTGAGTGACTGTGTGTCAGGGTTACAAAAAGTAGGCGGGGCCAAACAATTTCACAGGGAAAGTATAAACTGTAATATAGTACGATGTTGCACCAATGTTTACAAAAGCAGCTAAATCTGATGTATCGTGTTTCCCAACCCCAAAAAGAATAAAAAAAAAAGAGAAGAGTAGGTATCAGACTGCGCTAAAATTAATAATTGTAATTTATGTCAGATCAATGACACTCGTATCTTATTACAAAGAGTAGCAATGTCACTCTAGGCTATAGGAAAATAGCTAAATCCAAAATACAGGATAAAAAAATAAAATTTAATAAAAAATTTTTAATATTGAGGCCAGGGCTAACCCACTTTAGTGGATCACTAAATGTCCGAGGAATATTGTCCTCATGCAGGTATAGAAATAGGAATATCCTAAACCTGAATCCTCAGAGTTTATGGATGGCTGTATAACAGCTGATTAGATGAACTTAGAAGATCCAGTGTTTGCAGATTTTACATGCAGTAAGCAAAAGTCTCAGGAAAATTATATCCTGATATCCTCTGATTAGATGATATCATCAGTATTTACTTGTTCCATGCAATGTGGATATGCACTCCGTATGCGTAGCTGTATAAGGACTATGAAAAGGACCCCAAGGAGTCCGCGGATCTGATGATAATTTTCGTACGCAAATGTCCCAGGAAAGATGTTCCACTGCCAGGCAACTGGTATTGTTTAAAAGGAAACATCCATATTCCTCTCAGTTTAGGATCCCTTTAAATAAATATTAATTTCTACTTAGGGGAAAAGTGAGTAGAATCCTCCCACATGCAGGATACAGACAGAAATAAAAGCCCAAAAGCAGTTCTGTTTAGAGATGGCCCAAACCGTTCGCCGGGCGAATCTCTGTGGGCCCTGTACTACTTTCGGGTCGCTATGACCCGGAGTAGTACACCTGAGCTGGCCTGGCGGTGTGCGTCCTAGATCGCGCACCTGTTGCCGGGCACTCTCTGCGCATAAGCGTGACGTCATTCATGACGTCATTCATAGTTCTGATAAATTTTCCCACCAACAAATTCTTGGAGGTGAACTCATGAAATTAAAAAACACTAGGCTACCTGATCCGGGGGACTGAGCGGATCAGGTAGCCTCCAAAACCGCTGCTCTCCGCCGCTCCTGTGGGCCACAATGGCCCACTTTCACTCTTTGACCTCTGGGTCATGACACTGGAATGAGAGATTCATTCTTTCATTCAAAGCATGCAGGGAGGTGGGGGAGCGGCAGGAGGCACGCCAGGGTGAGAGATGCCCAATGACAGCTCTGGAAGGCCCATGGTGAGCATTTTGAACAGTGGAATCCCTCTCCCAAATGTTTACCTCCGAGATAACAACAAATATTGACATAATCTTGGGGGCTATAGCACGGCAGGGGGGGGGGGGGGGGCACAGAGGTATGTCATGAGGCAGAGAACATGCCTTTGTATCCCATCTGCCCCCCCCCCCCAAAAAAAAACACCTCAGGTTCTCTTTAACCCTTTGGCTGTCAAAGACATTAGTACCTGTTCATGGCTTTACAGCCAGTGATGAAAACCACCTCATCAAGACAGCCAAAGGCATATACAGGATCTTCTAAAAAAAATTAGCATATTGTGATAAAGTTCATTATTTTCTGTAATGTACTGATAAACCTTAGACTTTCATATATTTTAGATTCATTACACACAACTGAAGTAGTTCAAGCCCAGGGGTGAGCCTGGGGTGCCTGGCACCTGGGTGCAAGATTTTCTCTGGCGCCTATGGGAGTGGTTAAATTAACCACGCCCAACCACATAACCACACCCATGTCCTGCCTAATCACACCCACACCTTCCACCTCTTTACGCATGCATGTGATACCCCATTCCTACCCCTCTTCCATGCATAGCAATGACTCAATCCATTTTCCAATCTAAAGATAAATAAACTGACTAGACCAGTGGTTCCCAACCTGGGGGCGATCGCCCCCAGGTGGGCGATTTGGGTTCTAAGGGGGGGCGGTAAATTTGTGGGGGGCCACAGGGGGGCGATCAGTATGAAAAGGCAGAAAAAATAGTGTCGCAATGTCACTCGTTTTTAAGAAAATTATGGGCAAAAAATATGATCTGTATAAAATATGCAAGTGTGCATGATAGAGTTGCGTAATTCCTCAGGGCTCGTTGGTCACGCGCCGGTGTAATGTCAGATATTGCAGCCCGGAAGCAGCCTTCCTCACTGAGTATCGCGCATGCTCAGTGGGAAGTTAGATATTATTTACCTGAAATATCTTCGCTTCTGCACCACGTACACTCCCGAATTTTTCAGGGGAGGGAGGGGACCCCCAGATCTAGCTCTGTGTCGAATTGCATCCCCCGAGCCCCGCTAGTTCCCGAGATAGGTTTGCTGCAATCAGTCTCGGGAACCAGCGGGGCTCGGGGGCTGCAATTCGGCACAGAGCTAGATCTGGGGGTCCCCTCCCTCCCCTGAAAATTTCAGGAGTGTACCACAAATGCAATCTTTACGGCAGCCAGATTTCCCCACAGATGCAATCTTTACGGCAGCCAGATTTCCCCACAGATGCAATCTTTACGGCAGCCAGATTTCCCCACAGATGCAATCTTTACGGCAGCCAGATTTCCCCACAAATGCAATCTTTACGGCAGCCAGATTTCCCCACAAATGCAATCTTTACGGCAGCCAGATTTCCCCACAAATGCAATCTTTACGGCAGCCAGATTTCCCCACAGATGCAATCTTTACGGCAGCCAGATTTCCCCACAGATGCAATCTTTACGGCAGCCAGATTTCCCCACAAATAAAATCTTTACGGCAGCCAGATTTCCCCACAGATGCAATCTTTACGGCAGCCAGATTTCCCCACAGATGCAATCTTTACGGCAGCCAGATTTCCCCACAGATGCAATCTTTACGACAGCCAGATTTCCCCACAGATGCAATCTTTACGGCAGCCAGATTTCCCCACAGATGCAATCTTTACGGCAGCCAGATTTCCCCACAAATGCAATCTTTACGGCAGCCAGATTTCCCCACAGATGCAATCTTTACGGCAGCCAGATTTCCCCACAGATGCAATCTTTACGGCAGCCAGATTTCCCCACAAATGCAATCTTTACGGCAGCCAGATTTCCCCACAGATGCAATCTTTACGGCAGCCAGATTTCCCCACAGATGCAATCTTTACGGCAGCCAGATTTCCCCACAAATGCAATCTTTACGGCAGCCAGATTTCCCCACAGATGCAATCTTTACGGCAGCCAGATTTCCCCACAAATGCAATCTTAACGGCAGCTAGATTTCCCCACAAATGCAATCTTAACAGCAGCCAGATTTCCCCACAAATGCAATCTTAACGGCAGCCAGATTTCCCCACAAATGCAATCTTAACGCAGCCAGATTTCCCCACACAAATGCAATCTTAACGCAGCCAGATTTCCCCACACAAATACACAAATGCAATCTTAACGCAGCCAGATTTCCCAACACAAATGCAATCTTAACAGCAGCCAGATTTCCCCACAAATGCAATCTTAAAGGCAGCCAGATTTCCCCACACAAATGCAATCTTAACGCAGCCAGATTTCCCCACACAAATGCAATCTTAACGGCAGCCAGATTTCCCCACAAATGCAATCTGAACGGCAGCCAGATTTACCCACACAAATGCAATCTTAATCGCAGCATATTTCCCCACAAATGCAATCTTAATGGCAACAGATTTCATTTCCCCCACCACATGACAAATGCAATCTTATTGGCAGCAATTCACTCACCTCTGGCTGGGTCTGGGTGGAAGAGCATATAGGCAGGCAGACAGGCAGTGGCTCTGCGGGCGGCTGCAGCTGACTGTGACCACGGCCGGTGGCACTAGGAGGCGCAGGCCGGGCTGCGGGCGGGCAGTCACTGCGTCTGTGCTGGCGGCTGGCACCGCTGCTAGCAGCTCTCTGGCTCGCTCTCTTTCCGGACGGTGGCGGGTGGCACTAGGAGGCGCAGGCCGGGCTGCGGGGCGGGCAGTCACTGCGTCTGTGCTGGCGGCTGGCCTGGCGCCGCTGCTAGTAGCTCTCTCTGGCTCGCTCTCTTTCCGGACGGTGGCGGGCGGCACTAGGAGGCGCAGGCCGGGCAGTCACTGCGTCTGTGCTGGCGGCCTGGCGCCGCTGCTAGTAGCTCTCTGGCTCGCTCTCTTTCCACGCAGGCTGCACGCACCACAGGTCGGGTCGGGCGGGAAGCCGCGGTAGTCTCACACGTTGAGGCTGAGGCTCCTCCCCCGGTCAAGCGTGACATGAGGTCAGGTGGGTGGGCTGCCTGCCTGTTTCCCCATTGGGCTGCGCCGACGTCTACATGTGACGTCAGGCACAGCCGCCCGCACAGTGTGTCCAGCACCCGGGGAGATGAGATAGGCGGCCGCGGACGACCCGCCGGCGCCTGGGTGCAATGCACCCGCCCAGGCACGGCCCTGTTCAAGCCTTTTATTGTTTTAATATTGATGATTTTGGCATACAGCTCATGAAAACCCAAATATCCTATCTCAAAAAATTAGCATATTTCATCCGACCAATAAAAGAAAAGTGTTTTTAAAACAAAAAAGTAAACCTTCAAATAATTATGTTCAGTTATGCACTCAATACTTGGTCGGGAATCCTTTCGCAGAAATGACTGCTTCAATGCGGCGTGGCATGGAGGCAATCAGCCTGTGGTACTGCTCAGGTGTTATGGAGGCCCAGGATGCTTCGACAGCGGCCTTAAGCGCATCCAGAGTGTTGGGTCTTGCGTCTCTCAACTTTCTCTTCACAATATCCCACAGATTCTCTATGGGGTTCAGGTCAGGAGAGTTGGCAGGCCAATTGAGCACAGTAATACCATGGTAAGTAAACCATTTTCCAGTGGTTTTGGCACTGTGAGCAGATGTCAGGTCGTGCTGAAAAATGAAATCTTCATCTCCATAAAGCTTTTCACCAGATGGAAGCATGAAGTGCTCCAAAATCTCCTGATAGCTAGCTGCATTGACCCTACCCTTGATAAAACACAGTGGACCAACACCAGCAGCTGATATGGCACCCCAGACCATCACTGACTGTGGGTACTTGACACTGGACTTCAGGCATTTTGGCACTTCCCTCTCCCCAGTCTTCCTCCAGACTCTGGCACCTTGATTTCTGAATGACATGTAAAAGTTGCTTTCATCCGAAAAAAGTACTTTGGACCACTGAGCAACAGTCCAGCGCTGCTTCTCTGTAGCCCAGGTCAGGCGCCTCTGCCGCTGTTTCTGGTTCAAAAGTGGGTTCCTGCTTCCATCTGCTGAAAAGCTTTATGGAGATGAAGATTTCATTTTTCAGCATGACATGGCACCTGCTCACAGTGCCAAAACCACTGGTAAATGCCATCTGTGTAGCTCTCCATGCTGCCCTCTCACACCTGGAAAAGCCCAACTCCTTTGTTAGAATGCTCTTTGTTGACTACAGCTCAGCATTTAACACCATTGTACCTAGCCAGCTGACCAACAAACTCCATGCACTAGGTCTTGCTCCCTCCATATGTACTTGGTTATTGGACTTCCTTACTAATCGCCCTCAAACTGTCAGACTAGGAAAACAGACATCCTCCACCCTTACCCTGAGCACCGGCGTGCCACAAGGCTGTGTATTAAGCCCTCTGCTCTATGCACTTTTCACCCATGACTGCCAGCCTATCCATACCTCAAACATAATTGTTAAGTTTGCAGATGATACGACAGTCATTGGGCTTATATCAGACAATGAGGAAGCTGCATACAGAGAAGAAGTTAGGAACCTGACTGCATGGTGCGACATTAAAAACCTGTTATTAAATACAAAGAAGACCAAAGAAATTATTCTGGACTTTAGGACCACCAAAAAGACCACTCACCTACCGCTAATGATCAATGCAGAGGCTGTGGAGAGAGTTTCCAGCTTCAAATTTTTGGGAGTCACCATCGCAGAGAACCTGTCCTGGGCTGACAATGCTTTAGCTATAACTGGCAAAGCACAACAACGCCTCTACTTTCTGAGAAAACTAAGGAGCGCTAACCTCCCACAGAAGCTGCTGGTTAATTTCTACAGATGCACCATGACGGCCTGGTACAACAGCTGCACGAAGGCTACTAGAGAAGCCCTGCAGCGAGTTGTTAAAACAGCAGAAGCCATTATTGGCACTGAAATACCATCACTGGAACTTTTGTAGAATACTCGCAGCATGAGAAGGGCCAAAAACATTATCAAGGACAACACTCACCCTGGAAATGCCTTGTTTGAGCTCCTTCCATCAGGTAAACGTTTTAGATCAATCCGCACACACACAAACAGACTGAAAGACAGCTTTTTCCGCCATAAACTTGATGAACTCTGAATCCTCTCTGAAATAATTAACACTGTATACAAATTGTTTAAACATCTGTAATACCTGGCATATTTGTATAATTTCTTCTCTTCCTTGTTACTATCACTATGTTCCTTATATGCACCGTGGGGTTGTCATGAAAAGTAATTTCGTTGTGTTACACAATGACAATAAAGTGAATTGAATTGAATTGAATACTGACCATGGTATTAAGCCGCATCTACACGCGTAGATGCGGCTGCGATGCTCCTTATCAATCGAGCCGCTGATGCGGCTCGATTGATAAGATCCGACAGGACGGATCTCCGCACCGCCGATTCCCTGCTCGATCCCCGCGAGGGGACAATGGCAGGGAATCGTGCGGGAGATAAGCGGCGCCGGCGGGGACGAGCGGGGAATCGAATGCGGCGCACGCGTGGCGAGCGGGGACGCGGCGGGCACGCTCGGGGACGCGCAAGAGGCCGCCGATCGCCACAACATCTCCCCGTGTAGACGGGGCTTTACTGTGCTCAATTGGCCTGCCAACTCTCCTGACCTGAACCCCATAGAGAATCTGTGGGATATTGTGAAGAGAAAGTTGAGAGACGCAAGACCCAACACTCTGGATGAGCTTAAGGCCGCTATCGAAGCATCCTGGGCCTCCATAACACCTGAGCAGTGCCACAGGCTGATTGCCTTCATGCCACGCCGCATTGAAGCAGTCATTTCTGCAAAAGGATTCCCGACCAAGTATTGAGTGCATAACTGAACATAATTATTTGAAGGTTGACTTTTTATGTTTTAAAAACACTTTTCTTTTATTGGTCGGATGAAATATGCTAATTTTTTGAGATAGGAATTTTGGGTTTTCATGAGCTGTATGCCAAAATCATCAATATTAAAACACTAAAAGGCTTGAACTACTTCAGTTGTGTGTAATGAATCTAAAATATATGAAAGTCGAATGTTTCTCAGTACAGTACAGAAAATAATGAACTTTATCACAATATGCTAATTTTTTGAGACGATCCTGTATATGGGTTATGGCATCATCAGTCACCACAATCTTGTTGTGAACATGATGATCAGAACAATTAAATCGAGAGGCATATGGAGGCTGCCATTTTTATTTCCTTTAAAGGGAACCTAAACAGAGGGATATGGATTTTTCCTTTTAAAATAATACCAGTTGCTTGACTCTCCTGCTGATCCTGTGTCCCTAATACTTTCAGCCACAGCCCCTGAACAAGCATGCAGATCAGATGCTCTGGCTGAAGTCCGACTGGATTAGCTGCATGCTTGTTTCAGGTCTGTGATTCAGCCACTACTGCAGCCAAAGGGATCAGCAGGACTGACAAGCAACTGGTATTGTTTAAAAGGAAATATTCAAATCCCTCTCCGTTTAGGTTCCCTTTAATCAACACAAGTTGCCTGGCTATCCTGCTGATCATCTGTCTAATGCTGAATACACACGGTGCATTCCCGCACTCGATTCCCGTCGATTCCCAGCTGCTCGATTATTTCCGACATGTCTGATTCCCATTTCGATGGATTGTTGGGTCGAATTTGGCATACTTTGCATGAGAATCGACCAATCATCGAAATGTGCTCGGAAATAATCGAGCGGCTGGGAATCGAGCGGGGCATCGAGAGCGGGAACGCACCGTGTGTACCCAGCATAATACTTTTAACCACAGATCCTGAACAAGCATGCCGATCTGACATCAATGTCAGATCTGACAAGATTAGTTGCATGCTTGTTTCTGGTGTTATTCAGACATTACTACAGCAAAATAGTACAACAGGACTGCCAGGCAACTGGTATTGTTTAAAAGGAAATAAATATGGCAGCCTCCATACTCTCCTCACTTCAGTTGTTTTACTGCTACAAATGCAATCATATCCAAATCCCCACCCCAGCCTCTCCACCCGTACAGTAATTGCCACCTACAATGCTGATGCCTGCCTTTCTCTTCATCTCCCCAGCTTGCTGACCTTTAGGCTTTGTTCACATCTAAAATCGAAATCGCAAATTTTTTTTTAGCGCCTCCCGATGTTTGCCTGTGCGCTGTTTTTTTTAAAGTGCAGAGCGCTTTTTTTTTTTTTTTTTTTTTTTTTTTTATTCAGGCCTGGTGCACACCGAGCGGTTTTTGAAGCGATTTTCAAACCGTTGCCGCCTTGGAAAACTCTTGGCTGATGTACTTCAATGGGCTGGTGCACACCAGCGGTTTTTAGCAAACCGCAAACGTGGGTCCTGCAGCACTTTTGCGGTTTGCAGCAGCGTTTCTGCCTCAATGTTAAAGTATAGGAAAAGCTCAAACCGCTCTGGAAAATGCTAGATCAGGGCAGTTTTTCAGGCGTTTTTGTTACAGAAGCTGTTCAGTAACAGCTTTTACTGTAACAATATTTGTAATCTGCTACACAAAAACTCTCCCAAAAACGCTAGGCATGTTTAGAAAACGTCTCTAAACATGCCTAGAATCGCTCTGAAATCTGCTCCAAAAACCTCTAGCATTTTGAGGATCTGCTAGTGGTTTTGGTGTGCACTGGGCCTCACTCCCTGACGCAAGTCAGGAAGTGAACTCTTTCACCTGGAAAATAATAATTACAATGTATTAATTCTTAAAATCGCGAACGCAATCGCCGCACAAAGATTTTGTGAGCATTTAGTGCTCTTCCTATACCTTCAAATAGAGCAAAATCACCCCAAAAATGGTACAGGTACCACTTTGTGGAGCGCAAATCCGACGAAACGCGCTGATATGAACCTTCTCATAGAAAATCATTGAACACTGTGGCCAATTTTGAAAATCGCATGCGCTTGAAAAAAGGCCAAAAACGCCCTTAGTGTGAACAAGCCCTAGGGGTTACTGGAGCGGACGGAAATGAGCCAACATGAATTTTCATTTGTAAAACAAAAATGAGAAGAGAGAGAACGGAGAGCCTGAATGGTGTAGTATGTTATGATCAGGAAAAAACAGATCAACCACTATCACAAGCCTGTCCCCACTCAGGGTAAAAAGTTGCTCTCTGTAGTACAAGATTATTCAGGGATACACCACTCCACCATCCAGACAACAATAGATAATGAAATAAAGAGAACAGAGGTGCCAAAATAGAATAAAATACATTAAAAAATGTTTCAAAGCGAGGAGGCAGTCATGGACTTACCTCCAGGTAGTCAGGCACTCAGGCCTGGTGCACACCAAAAACCGCTAGCAGATCCGCAAAATGCTAGCAGATTTTGAAACGCTTTTTCTTCTTTTTCTGCAGCGTTTCAGCTAGCGTTTTGCGGTTTTGTGTAGCGGTTTTGGTATAGTAGATTTCATGTATTGTTACAGTAAAGCTGTTACTGAACAGCTACTGTAACAAAAACCGCCTGGCAAACCGCTCTGAAGTGCCGTTTTTCAGAGCGGTTTGCGTTTTTCCTATACTTAACATTGAGGCAGAAACGCATCCGCAATCTAAAATCTGCTGCAGCCCGGGAGTATGCGTTTCTGCAAAACGCCTCCCGCTCTGGTGTGCACCAGCCCATTGAAAAACATTACCCTAGCGGATCCGCTCCCGCAGGCGGATCGCAAACCGCTGCGGAAACGCTCTGGTGTGCACTAGGCCTCATTGTCTATTTTTAAAAGCAGTTTTTTATTATTTTCATTCAAAAAATAAAAATACTCCACTGTGACGCGTTTCACAGGTACACAAGTTTCCTCAGGCGAAATTATTATCATTTGTCTCTATTGTCTGTAGCCGCATAACCAGACGTGATCTAGAAATCCTGGTATGCATCAGTATTCCAGCAGCAATGTTAAAGAGGATGGGAGCTCTCTGCTCCTGACCTTCATCAACGGCAGGAAAGACACCCATGGTTCGATGACAAGAGGACCTACCACACGAGATGGCTAAGTAAGACCATTCTAATCAAACAAAGGCAACGTAGTAAAGAAAGCTACAGTAGAATATCGATATTTAATACCGATATTTAACTATTAAAGCGTAAAAACGATAGTAAAATATAAGTATTAAATACCAATATTTTACTATAGCTAAAGCTTTTTTGATGCCTAAAGCTACATACACATGAGGCACGGATGTCTGCAGTTGCATGGAGACAAGCAACAGTTGAAAGTCTCCAGCAACGACAGTTGTATACAAGCAGCGATTGTATACACGCGGCAACAACCTGTCTGCAACATAGCGGAAACTGTTGCTCAGCAACTTCTGTCGCAGGTTCAATGAACTGTCGGACTCACAAGAGTTGCTAGAGACTAGCATACACACGACTGCACCGACTTGAGACTAGGGACAGTTGCTGCAACAGCTGTTGCCGGGGATTGAACAAGTCAATCGCCTGGAGACAGCTCTGACTAGCAACAGTTGCTTGCGCGCGCCTCATAAGGCCCATACACACGGGCTACAACTGTTGCTGGAAACACATGGCGCGCGCATGTTGCGGCAACAGGTCCTCCATGTGTATGAGGCGCGCGCAAGCAACTGTTGCTAATCAGAGTTGTCTCCAGGCGATTGACTTGTTCAATCCCCGGCAACAGCTGTTGCAGCAACCGTCCCTAGTCTCAAGTCTGTGCGGTCGTGTGTATGCTAGTCTCTAGCAACTCTTGTGAGTCCGACAGTTCATTGAACCTGCGACAGAAGTTGCTGAGCAACAGTTTCCGCTATGTTGCAGACAGGTTGTTGCCGCGTGTATACAATCGTTGCTTGTATACAACTGTCGTTGCTGGAGACTTTCAACTGTTGCTTGTCTCCATGCAACTGCAGACATCTGTGCCTCATGTGTATGTAGCTATACACACGGAGGACCTGTTGCCGCAACATGCGTGCGCCATGTGTTTCCAGCAACAGTTGTAGCCCGTGTGTATGGGCCTTTACTGTCTCCCCGCACAAACACCCTCCATGACACCTAGCCACCCGCCCCCCCCCACCCCACCCCCACAAGCACACAAACACACACACACCCTTCTTGATGTCTAACTCCAACCATCCTGTCCCCTCTGCTCAAACCCCCTTCCTGACGCCCAACTATCCATTCAACCCCCCCCCCCACACACACACACCCTCTTTCTGAAGCCCCGACCCTCCCCCCAGGACCTGCCAGGGAGGAAAATGTGGGCACCGCCATAGGTTTTTTTTTTTAGATTTATCGACAAAGAAGGCACACAAATATCGGGATTCTGAGCCATAGCGTCCAAATTTTCTTCCACTTCCCATTCCCTTTTCCATGGTCTTAATAATCTACGGCCCAGACAGCTGAATCTTCAAGGCCAGAAGCCCCTGTGACTGAGCATAAGTGCACATACAACTGATATGACTGAAGTACCGAACCACACATGCACAGTAAACATGGATGTGTCGAGTTTTTACTGCTCATGTGTTAATTTAGAAAATGTACATGCTTAGTAAAAGAGAGTGCTCATGCACAAAGTAAAGAAGATGTGTTCTTATACTCAGCATGTGTGGTTACTAACTTGCGCATGTCCAGTTGAAATGTCCTTATTCATGGCCTTGGTGAATATCTGGGACACCATGAATATAAATCAACCAAAATTAAAGAAAAAGAAAAAAGAGTGACCCTGGAGGCAAGGAACATCAGTACGAGATTTAAAAAAATATCAGATTTTAAACTTTTATCTTACTTCAGGTTTGCTTTGTTGGGGGTCCTTTTACACTGGTGCGGTGTGATTTAAAACAATTGCACCGCACCAGTCGCAGGTTATAGCTACTGTGCGACCTAAGACAGAAAAATGAACATGTAACTTTCAGTGTACTTCCAGTTGCGTCGTACCGCAGGCAGTTGTCATGTCTCATTGACTTTAATGGCTAATGCAACAAACTGCTGTAGAAGAGAGTAACACAACGTAACAACACGGTAATGCCTCGTTCACACTATACGCATTGCCGTGTGCATTTCGGTAATGTGTATATTGTCGCAGGAACATAAGAGGTACATAGAGTGCACTGTCTGAGGTTCAGGCTACATGCACTTCTCAGCAGTGCAATGCGCTATCGCACTGCCCAATGCATTTTTTGGGAAGGCGCAGCTCTGACCCTTTCACTGCAGTGGATGGAATAAACAGTGCAGATGGCATGCGATCTCGGGCGTTTCTTTCTGATCACACTTCCATCTGCGCTGAGAAGTCTGAACGAGGCCACTCCTTTACATCATAAATTCGCTAAAATCAGAGAACCTAGAGTTAAAATTGCCATTTCAAAGGAGTAACATAATAATCAATACAGTGTACTGGTTTGCATTGAAGTAACGATTTCATGTATGCCTGTGACTGCGCTTCCTTTAAAGTGTGGTGTGGTTGATGTATTATTTTATGTATTTAAGTTATATAGCGCCGACATATTACTCAGCACTGTACAGAATATATATAGTCTTGTCACTGTTATTATGGTTTAGTCTGCAATGTGTTCTTTTATTGCTGCTAGCTAAAAAAGGATAACTGGCTAGGCCACCTGCAACCTTGGCAGTGAGATGGTTAACACACAAAATATAAAGGAACTCAAACTATTCATCGTCAATACTTAGCAGCAAGAGAGATATTTTCTGAAAATGGATTCATTTGTTGCTCATTGGTTGGACAAATTATTAAACCAACCAAACTAGTATGTAGCCTTCCCTGGAACCGATTAGCGCCAAGAGATGTAGCGGGGAATGTGAATTCACCTCTCCCCCGTTCTACCGAGGACCGCAACTCTCCTCTGTTCAGCAGCCAGCCTCATACAGACAGCCACAAGCATCGGATCCAGGCTTAATGACGTCATCAAGCCGAGACACGGTCCATGCGGCTGTTTTGTCAGGCTACTGCAAGGCACTGAAGGCAGAGGAGTGTAGCTTACCGCAGGAACAGAGATGCCCCAAATGCTTCCCGGCCGCTGCCGATCCCTGGCTTGCCTGCGTGTAGACTTGAGAGGCAGAAGAATGTAGCGGAGGGGCTACTAGCCTACGAGAGATAACTGTAAGGGAAGGGGTAGCTGGACCACTAGACTATCAGGGAATATTGGGGGACAGAGTGGCCACTGCGAGGGACCATGATGTGGGGATTTAACATATGTGCTACTGAAGTGAGGCACATAACAGTGGCCATCAGGGGCAGAGCATATGCATACCTCCAGGCACTTTTAGGGCCCATTCACACTAAGGGCCGTTTTCCATAAAACAGCTGAATCGCAAATCGCTAGTACAGTGGCGTAGCTACAAGCCTCGGGGCCCTGATGCGGAATTTGGACCCGGGCCCCCATCCCGATGTGGAATTTGGACCTAGGTCCCCCCCACCCTACATTAAATAGCCAGGTATAGGCGCCTCAAGTATAGGTAGACAGGAATAGGTGCCCTCATTATTGGTAAGCAGGAATAGGGGCCCCCAGTTTTGGTAGCCAGGTATGGGTGCTCCAGTATAGATAACCCAGAAATAGGTGCTCCCAGTATGGGTAGCCAGGAATACATGCCTCAGTATAGGTAGCCAGGCATAGGTGCGTCCAGTATAGCCAGGAGTAGGTGCCTCAGTATAGATAGCCAGGAATAGGCTACCGACTCCAGGTACCTAAAAATTGCTCCGACTCCTCAGCTCCATAGCCCTACCTCTGGGGACAGTCGGTGACTATGTACTTTTTAAAGTGACACAGAAAATGTCTGTGCTATAACATAAATAATATGGTAGGACATCAGGTAACGACTATGTTGGGAATTAAACTATTAGCTTCTGTGAGGTACAGTTGCTGACATAATTGTGTACCTTGTAAAGCACAGGGGGGTCAGGGGGGGGAGGTAATCAATTCTATATACAGTAAATTAAGATGAGCGAGTGGAGTGTGAGATGGGGAAATAGAGAGTGATGCTGGAGAAAACATAAGAAAGGAAAAGTCAAGGAAAGAGAGGGGGGATGTATAGGAAAGTAGGAGAGTGTGGGAAAGGGGAATATAAAGAGGTATAGAAAAGGGGGAGACAGATTGGGGGGATATGGAGCAAGATTTAGCTGAGAAAACCTGACACCAACACCCTGCACTGTGGAGGAGAGCACATGCAGAGCCTGACACAGAGTAGACCACATGCTGACAGGGGGAGAGAGGGGAGACCAGAAGACCAGAAAGTATACAGCCGGTGTAGTGTCTAAGTAATATACTTTGTCAAGGGACCCTACCCGGACTATTTAGGCAGAGCAATTAGATAGAATGCTATGTCAAAGTATCATACTGCTAAATATTGTACTACCAGGTAGGAATAATTGACTATTGATAAGTAACTGTCAAAGTAACATACTATCAAAATTTGAACTACCTGGTAGGATTAATTGACAATTGATAAGAAGATGTCAAATTATCATACTATCAAAATTAGAACCACCTGGTAGGATTATTTGACAAATTATATTGATGTCAAAGTATCATACTATCAAAATTTGAACTACCTGGTAGGATTAATTGACAAATTATATGAAGATGTCAAAGTATCATACTATCAAAATTTGAACTACCTGGTAGGATTAATTGACAATTGATAAGAAGATGTCAAAGTATCATACTATCAAAATTCGAACCACCTAGTAGGATTAATTGACAAATTATATGAAGATGTCAAAGTATCATACTATTAAAAATTGAGCTTCCTGGTAGGATTAATTGACACTTGATAAGAAGGTGTCGAAGTACCATACTATCAAAATTTGAACTACCTGGTAGGATTAATTGACAAATTATATGAAGATGTCATAGTATCATACTATTACAAATTGAGCTACCTGGTAGTATTAATTGACACTTTATAAGAAGGTGTCGAAGTATCATACTATCAAAATTTGAACTACCTGGTAGGATTAATTGACAAATTATATGAAGATGTCATAGTATCATACTATTAAAAATTGAGCTACCTGGTAGGATTAGTTGACACTTGATAAGAAGGTGTCGAAGTATCATACTATCAAAATTTGAACTACCTGGTAGGATTAATTGACACTTGATAAGAAGATGTCAAAGTATCATACTATTAAAAATTGAGCTACCTGGTAGGATTAATTTACACTTGATAAGAAGATGTCAAAGTATCATACTATCAAAATTTGAACTACCTGGTAGGATTAATTGACATTTGATAAGAAGATGTCAAAGTATCATACTATCAAAATTTGAACTACCTGGTAGGATTAATTGACAATTGATAAGAAGATGTCAAAGTATCATACTATCAAAATTTGAACTACCTGGTAGGATTAATTGACAATTGATAAGAAGATGTCAAAGTATCATACTATCAAAATTTGAACTACCTGGTAGGATTAATTGACAATTGATAAGAAGATGTCAAAGTATCATACTATCAAAATTCGAACCACCTGGTAGGATTAATTGACAAATTATATGAAGATGTCAAAGTATCATACTATTACAAATTGAGCTACCTGGTAGGATTAATTGACACTTGATAAGAAGGTGTCGAAGTATCATACTATCAAAATTTTAACTACCTGGTAGGATTAATTGACAAATTATATGAAGATGTCAAAGTATCATACTATTACAAATTGAGCTACCTGGTAGGATTAATTGACACTTGATAAGAAGATGTCAAAGTATCATACTATCAAAATTTGAACTACCTGGTAGGATTAATTGACACTTGATAAGAAGATGTCAAAGTATCATACTATTAAAAATTGAGCTACCTGGTAGGATTAATTGACACTTGATAAGAAGATGTCAAAGTATCATACTATCAAAATTTGAACTACCTGGTAGGATTAATTGACACTTGATAAGAAGATGTCAAAGTATCATACTGTCAAAATATGGACAACCTGGTAGGATTAATTGACACTTGATAAGAAGATGTCAAAGTATCATACTATCAAAATTTGAACTACCTGGTAGGATTAATTGACACTTGATAAGAAGATGTCAAAGTATCATACCTTCAAAATTTTAACTAACTGGTAGGATTAATTGACAAATGAGAAGAAGATGTCTAAGTATCATACTATCAAAATTTCAACCACCAGGTAGGATTAATTGACACTTGCTGCGCAGTGCTGCAGCTGGTTGGTTGGTTGGTCGGTTGGTCCACCTGGAAGAGTAATGGATGGAAAAAAGACAGTAGAACAACAAACGAAACAAAAAAAACAAGCAGCAAAGCAATACCTTCATTAACATCAACTTTTATAAACTTTATTGAACATTTTTAACCCAAATATTTACATTGGAAACCAAACATTATCTTTTTTGCTTGCCTGTGTTTTTTTTTGTTTTTTGTTTTGTTTTGTTTTTCTTACCTTCCTGAGGACAAACCTCTTCTCACCCATGAGACAATGTGCAAAGTGCAAATCGCACAGAGATGTGGCGAAGTACATTATGCACTTTGTCCCAAGTGAAAAAAGAGGTTTCTGGCAGCACTGTGTATTAGGGTCTCTGGAAACCTGATGTCTGGGTTCACACTGCATATTGGCGTATCTGGTGGGTCACGCGCATCGCCCAAAACAGACCTTTAGGGAATACCGCAAGAGTAGCATTCGACTTTGTAATCGCATTTGGCCTAGTAATTAACTGCCTCACCATAGACTAACATGACTTCCGGGCCGACCCAAATTGCCGAAGGAAGCCACGCAGTAACGTAGGCATGCACTAGCTTTAAGTCGTAGGTGGGGACTGCAAAGTGTGACTTTCGCTAGGCAATTTTCCCTAACGCATTGCTCCAGTGTGAAATAGCACAGAGACCGTTGTGTGCCTACTGCTATGTCTGGAGTTCCCTACTCTCTAAAAGTGTATCTGCTCATGATATCTCTGGAAACACTCCTCTAGGCATAGGCCAGGCTGGCCAGGACAGGTGGGACAGTAAACAGTGGTGTCACGCCTTATTCAAGCCCTGCTGCAGACACGACAACGTTTTTGTTCGGATGCGTTGATTTTGGGGTGCTCAGAATGGGAAAGGCGTAGTGCCTTTCATGTACCCGGCTAACTGCATTTTGGGGTCGGGCCACGGCACCTCCTGGATACAGGAGTTCTGTAACAATCTCTTCCTGGAATTTAAGGAAAGAGCCAGTTCTCCTAGCCTTAGTGTAGAGAACAAAGCTGTTGTAAATAGCCAATTGAATTAGATAAACAGACACTTTTTTTATACCAGCGTCTGTTTTTTGGGGAAACTAAATAGGGCCCTAACATCTGGTCATTGAAGTCCACCCCTCCCATGTAAGCATTATAGTCGTGGACGACAAGGGGTTTTTCAATGACCTCAGTTGCCCGTTAAATTTGCACTGTCGTGTCTGTGTGAATGGTAGACAGAAGGTAAACGTTCCTCTTGTCCTTCCATTTCACAGCGAGCAGGTCATCGGTACAGAAGGCAGCCCTCTCCCCCTGTGCAAGCTGGGTACCAACGAGCCATTGGGGGAAGCCCCGGCGACTAGGCCGTGCAGTGCCACAGCAGCGGATTCCTTCTATCTTTAAATGCTGATAGAGGGCCACAATTGTGTAAAAGTTGTCCACATAAAGATGGTACCCCTTCTGGAACAAAGGTGACACCAAGTCCCACACAATCTTGCCACTGCTCCCCAGGGCATTCGACCGGCTCCAATTTTGAGTCTTTTCCCTCATAGACCCTAAAACGAGATGCATAGCCTGTGGCCCTTTCACAGAGTTTCACCCCATACCGGGTGCGCTTGCTTGGGATGTACTGTTTGATGCCAAGGCGCCCAGTAAAATGTACGAGGGACTCGTCTACGCAGATGTCCTGTTCAGGGGTATAAGCATCTGCAAATTTTGATGACAGGTGGTCTATGAGGGGCCGAATTTTGTGGAGCTGGTCCTAAGCAGGTTAGTCACTTTCATGAAAGGTTGTGTTGTCATTAAAGTGCAGGAAGCGCAGGATCATCTCAAATTGTGTCCTGGACATGACAGCAGAGAACATGGGCATGTGATATATTGGGTGCGTAGACCAATAAGACCGCAATACATTCTTTTTTACTAGACCCATGTTAAGGAGAAGGCCCAAAAAAGTTTTAAGTTCGGAAACTTGGAGTGGTTTCCACCGGAAAAGCTGGGCATAGTAGCTATCCGGTTTGTCGGTGATGTATTGTGTGGCATAACGGTTGGTCTAAGCCGCAATTAAGTCGTAGAGATCCTCGGTGAAGAAAAGATGAAAAAAGTTTAGGGCCAATCCTAGATTATCTGTCTCCACCTGGACTGCAGACTGGGCGGTGAAATGGGGCAGTACGGGTGCGGCGGAACCGGGGGATTGCCAATTGTGGATTTGCCAGCACCTCTGGAAGGCTATGGGTAGTACGGGCCCGTTTTCTTGGTGGCTGTGACTCGGGTCTTAATGCACGTGCCACCGAACCAGTATCAACTTCCATTCTGGTGCGCACCACTTCACCAGGGTCTACGGAAGTACTGGTGCTAGGTCCAGGAGATACTGCGCTGCTGGTGTATGCCTCACCATGAATCCTCAGACCAGCGCTAGCACCACTCTGCTGCCCTTGAGGCAGATCCTGCGCCACCTGCGGTCCAGTGACATGGGGTGTGGTACGCCTGGCTCTAGCCGGGACCTCAACCTCGTCAGCGAGCCACTGCTGTCTACTGGTCGAACTCTGACCCAGAAGATTCGTCGAAAGAGTCGTCCCAATCATCCTCATCCAACTGGGCCATGTACCTGTACACCTCATCATCAAAATACCCCTTTCTTGCCATGGTGGACTGCTAAATTTAGGGGGTATTCCTCTGAGTCTACCCAGGAAAAAGAGCACCTACCTAGCAAAAGGGAGTACTTGTGGAGTAGAAAGCTGTGGTCACTGAGTTTTGATAAAAAAAAACGTAAGTGCAGGCGAACAATCAGACCTGATCGGACAAGCACTGCGTTTTTAGTGGATCCTAGTGACCCTAATATAGATCTGACTGCGATCAGTAATGATCACTTACAGCAGGGGTCCCCAACCACCGGGCCGCGGCCCACTGCCGGTCCGTTGGCAGTTTCCAGCTGGGCCGCGGCGGGTCTGTCATCTTGTCCCTCCCACCCGCGGCCGCCGCTTCTGTTACTTTATGAGCGGGCGGCCGTTTCCGGATTCCCCCATGCGCCGCTCTCCTTCATGAAGTACTATCTCCTCCTATAACAGCAGCGCGTCTTGCGTCTGCTGTAAGGAGGGAAGGAGGCGGGGCAGCGGTTCCCATGGTAGCGGCGATGCATATCGCCACTACGGGAAGCCGCTGCCCCGCCTCCTTCTCTCCTTACAGCAGACGCAAGACGCGCTGCTGTTATAGGTGGAGATGGTACTTCATCATGCATGAAGGAGAGCAGTGCATGGGGGAATCCGGAAGCGGACGCCCGCCCGCACATAAGGTAACAGAAGCGGCGGCACCACCTACAGATACCGGGCACTATACTAGCTATAGCTGGGCACTATACTAGCCATGCTGGGCACTATACTAGCAATGCTAGACACTATACTAGCCATGCTGGGCACTATACTAGCTATAGCTGGGCACTATACTAGCCATGCTGGGCACTATACTAGCTATAGCTGGGCACTATACTAGACATGCTGGGCACTATACTAGCCATGCTGGGCACTATACTAGCCATGCTGGGCACAATACTAGCCATGCTGGGCACAATACTAGCCATGCTGTGTGAGGTTTACATTAATATAGATATACCTAACTGTAGAATCCTCCTTGTATAACGAGACAGGTTCTCTTAAGTTTCTGTTATAATAGGAAAATAGACAGAAATCTGTTTCTCTCTAGCAGCAGCTCAGAGCAATAGAAACTAGATAAGGGGGTCTAATGATTTCAAAGTTTAATTTTCTCCCTCTATCATAACAGATTAGCTGACTGAAACCAGATAATAAAGGACTTAGGACATGTCAGATAGATATGTATGTTTCTGCAGTGTTTAGCAAAATTATTAGCTGACAGGTATGAAAGTCAGAAATAGGAACCAATCACGCCATATTGTAATTATTAACTTAATGACATAATGCTATAAAAACTTGAAGTCTTTCATTATTAAACTAAGAAGATCTGGTTTGCAAACATGTAGCTGGTGTCCGTGTGATCTTCTTCCTAAGGGTCTAAAATTCGGAGTCCGTTAGCCAACGTATGAGTAGAGGTGTTTGGCCTCACTTTAAATTTATATTACAGGTCTTAGACTTCACAATTTGGCCCAGCGAACAGGGACCGAGCAGATAATATTCACCTAGGATCGTCTGAGGTGTGAGATAGCAGGACAACAGCTGCCTAGTGGAAGATCTGTCAACTTGGTAAGAACCTCTTGACTTAGCTCCTATATATCTTTGTCTCCTCTCTCTCACAGCCTCTTGTGGTCTGGGTGAGTATTAATGCCTCGCAAAAACTGAACCTTGGCTACTTGGATGTATTTGTCTTGTCTGTGGTGCTTGTTTTTATGTAATCTAACATTGTATTTGGGGTTTATTAACGGTCATTCTGAAAATGCATGTGTAATACCTTACAGTGCAGTGTTGATGTAATTTGTAGCTGTAACTTTGTTGTTTATGCATGTCTTTTCAAAAAAGGTTGTAAAGTGTTATAAATAGATCATAGACAGGTTGCTGCGGTTTAGCTTTGTTGATTTAATCAGTGGCTGTATTGAGGTGGCATTAGGAAGTGGTTTTTACGCAAATTCTAGACCATAATATATGTCAATAATATAAGACTGTGTATAAACGCTGCGTAGCAGTGTTTCACTCCTCACGTCTGCCAAAGCTTTCTGTTTCAGTTCAGTCTATATTAGTTAATAATTAACAGGCCTCTGCTGCTAGAGAGAATATATCTCTCATTAACCGGCCTGAGATAAGAGGTAAACCTACAGGTCAAAGGGCCCCTGGTTTGTAAGTTTTCCTCGCTGTGTAAAAGCTTCATTGCTAACACAGAAATTAACTCTTTGTAGACTGAACCAGCAGATAGCTTAGGAACATATTGCAGCATCATATCTTCTGGTCTAAATATATTGCAGGTAGAGGGCTAGGAACGTTGTGTTTATAGGCACTTGAGAAATTACGTTTGCTAGATAGAATAAGGGTGTCTGATAAAAAGGTGTCTAGAGGTTTTATCTCATGTATTTGTAGTAAGTGGTTGGCCAACCCGTGATACAAAGTGCACTTTTTAAAGTAGTAAGTGTGTAAGCTAAAGATGGGAAATAATGTATCTACCCCTCTTGGCTCGAATCAAGCAGGTCTTGATCCTAAACCTCCTGGTAAGACAGCAGTTGAGTGGATGACAGACACCCATGGTACGTGGGCTACAGCCCCGTTTAAAAGTATTTGCAAGAAAACTAAAGTGCCAGATGGTGGAAGATTAGATTATGACTTTTGGAAGGATTTTATAGCCAGGCATCAGAAGTGGCTAGAAAGGAAACAGCTAATTACTCAGATTAAATTGTGGATGACAGAATCTCAGAAAAAGCCAGAACAGGTTGTAGAATGTTTCTATGTTGGACAGTATAGGTATGCCCCTAGGAGGCGACTGCCTGCTGGGTGGCCAGATGAAAGCATCAAGGTGTAAGGTGTTGGAGCTGGAGCAGCTACGTCTAGGGGTGCAACAACATCTGCTGGTAGTGCAGCCTTGAAAAGGGAAGGTTTTAAAATGGAGCAAAGACTGTCTATGGAGAGGCAATACGGCAGCAAGTATCATATTTGTTGAAGCAATAAGCATTTAAAGGAAGAGACAAATAGAGGAATATAGTACAGTGACTAAGCAGCATAGAGGATTGTTGGTGAATATACATAAATACAAGTGTTAAAGCATCACCTGCACATCAGAAGTGGTATTACATTTACATTTCAGTTTGCTATGTTATCTCTAAAAAAAAAAAAAAAAAGTTAACAAGGTTTCAATACTGTCTGCCATGTGTAACATTTCTTAGTCACTGCATTCCACAACGAGCAAACCGTCTAACAGCAGACAGGACGGTATCCAATGTTAAAAATTACCCAATGCCAACATCTGTCAGGAAGTTAAGGACATTTCTGGGTTTAGTAAGTTACTGCAGGGATTGGATTCCCAATGCATCCCAGCTGATGACACCTTTGTATGAGAGTGTCTCCAGGGGACCATTTGTAATCACTGAACCAGGCAAAGCATCTTTTGAGGCCTTAAAACAAGCCATAGTCACAGCACCAGTGTTGGGGCTGCCTGACTACAAGAAAGAATTTTTCCTTTTCTGCCATGAGAGCAAAGGACATGCAACAGGAGTACTCACTCAAATGCATTTCTCCAAGCAGAGGCCTGTGGCCTATTTTTCAGCCAAACTTGATCCAGTGATTCAGGGGTCCCCTGGATGTGTCAGGAGTGTAGCAGCTTGTGCCCTCATGCTTACTAAGTCGGCTGACTTGGTGCTAGGACATACTCTTAATCTGTTAACACCCCACAGTGTACTTGAAATCCTAAACAGTGTACAGACTAAGCATTTGTCAATGGCAAGGTTAACAAAATATGAGGTTGCATTGCTTACACCAGAAAACCTAAAATTAAAAAGATGTAACACCCTAAATCCAGCTACACTCTTACCAAATGAGGAAACTGAACTGATAGAGGAACATGATTGTCTGGAGTTAATAGACATGGAAACTATCCAAACCTCTAATGTCCAAGATACACCTTTGCAAAATCCAGATTTTAAATTCTTTGTTGATGGTTCTAGGTACTACACTGAGGATGGTAAGCCACACACTGGTTATGCTGTTGTAACACTGGAGGAAACAGTGGTACAGAAATCTTTACCTCCAAATAAATCAGCCCAAAAAAGCTGAGCTTTATGCTCTCATTGAAGCCTGTACTCTGGCCACAGGTAAGACTGCCAATGTCTTTACAGATAGCAGGTATGGAGTTTCCATATCACACGACTACGGTCCGATTTGGAGGTCCAGGAACTTTATGACGGCTGCAGGTAAACCAATTAAAAATGCTGATCTAGTAAGTAACTTGTTTGAGGCTCCCCAGTTACCATCCAGGGTAGCCATATTAAAAGTACAAGCACACACAAAAGAGCAGTCAAAGGAAGCTAAAGGCAATCGAAGAGCAGACGCCGCTGCCAAAGCCGCAGCTCTCACCCCCCTGTTGGAAGTTGCACTGTTCAATATCTCAGAGATTCCACCTGTACCAGTGGATGTGGAGATGCTGAAAACTCTACAAAGACAAGAAGTTACCAGTCACAAAGCTGCATGGAGTAGTAAGGGGGCACAGCAAGAAGAAGATGGAGTGTGGAGGGCAGGATCTTTGTTCTGTCTTCCTAGATCTCTATACCCAATGATGGCTGCTCTAACACATGGTCCAACTCACATGGGTAAGAATAATATGGTTGCTCTGGTAGGTAAATACTGGATAGCACCTGGGTTCAGCTTCGTTGCTGCCCGAGTCACAGCAAATTGTGAGATCTGCATGCAACATAATATTGGACAAGTAGTGAAGGTAAGGCAAAGGCATATGCCTAGGCCAGAGTACCTGTTGCAAAAGTTACAAATTGACCTCATATAGCTACCAAATGTGGGAGGGTATGAGTTTGCCCTGCTTTGTGTTGATGTCTTTTCAGGATTGGCCTGAGTGTTGGCCAGTAATCAAAGCAAATGCTAAAACATAAAAAAGCAAAAACAAAGCCCTAACAGAGGTAATATGCAGATATTCACTGCCGGAGGTAATTGTCAGTGAACAAGGTTCTCATTTCACAGGACAGGTGGTACAGGAAATAATGCAGGCTATGGGAATCACACAGGCTTTCTATACTCCTTATCATTCTCAATAGTAGTGGGAAAGCAGAAAGACTTAATGGTGCAATTAAAACAAGGGAAGGAAAATGTGTGAAGATACAGGTAAGCTGTGGACAGAATGTTTACCTATCGTCCTGTATAGCGTAAGAACTACCCCAATGAAATACAGACTTAGGTTAAGTCCATATGAAATCTTGTTTGACAGGTACCTAGAACAGAATAAATTTGCCTCAGCAAATCCAATAATTTCATTCAAAACTAGCAGAATATGTCATTACCATACAGAACCATTTAGCTGAGACTCATAAAAATTATTTCTCCTTGTGACAGCTACTTCAGTAAAACTTGAGGAATTCATTAACTGGACTCACGTCAGTCATTGTAAGAAAGTGACCAAAGACAACAATGGTTAAACTGATAGGCTTACACATTGTGTTATTTGTGTATTTTTTCAATGTATTTCAGGTTCAAGACTTGTTCTGGGAAGAACCAAACCTGTATATGACGTTGCAAAGGAGAGTGGCATTAGCTGAAAATAAAACAAAATGTTGGGTATGTGGTATGAGGCCAAAGGATTCAAAGGGGTTGCTACTAATAGCCATCCCCATAACAAATGAAGCATTAAGTAAAGAGGACATTTTAGGACAAAACCATACTGCAGATAGAGCCAGAGCTGTCTGGAGAACCCCTGTGTTAAAACCAATGCCTAATTCAAAGCCCACAATATGCATGGATATAGAAAAATCCCTGAGACACCTCTAGTATCTATAGGTAGACTGCCCAAATCATATTGCAATAACGCCACATATAACTTTACTATGCTCTGGAAAATTGTAAGCATAAATGATATAGGTACTGATGCATGGTCCCTAGGAATAGCTTTACTTATGCTCCTAGGGGGTAATACTGGTTATATGAATTTTCCCTCAGATCAAGGTATTAATAAAACTTTATGTAATTTTACTCATCTAGATGCTATCCGGATCCCAGAGTGTGCAAACTTATTAGGAATAGAGCTTGCTATGATAGGAGCAGGAGCACATGTTAATGTATCAAAAGAGATGTTTTCACGAGGTATAATCTCATTGCAACCACCCTATTACTTTGTTTGTGGGCGATGGGCTTATGCCTGGCTGCCAAGAGGTAGCTATGGCCAATGTACTGTAGCTACCTTAGCTCCAGGAGTAGCTGTTGTAGAAGAAAAAGCTATAACTGCAAAGAAATATTTATTGCCCCATCACAATCTATATAAAAGGAGTCGGTTTACCGCCAATGATTATGCATGGGCCTTTTTCCCTACACGGACAGGTTGGGGGATGCAAATGATGATAAGATTAAATAACTACTCTGGACTAATATGTTTAATAAGACCATTGCAGCGGTCACTGCTAACACAGTTGAAATAGCCCAAGTACGCAAGTTGGCACTACAAGAAAAATTGGACTTAGATTATATACATATTAGCGGCCCAGGGGGGGATGTGTATGGTGGTCCAGGATGATTGCTGTACGTGGATTGACGACAGTGACGACAGTCCTCAACCACTTACAAAAAGTAAAAGAGTTGCAAAACACCGCTAGGGAAATAGGCAATGAGGGATGGAATCCTTTTAAAGGTACAAATATAGGGAATTTATTTGGTTCAATTGGAGGGTTCTTTAAACAAATAGTTGCCTATCTGGTGATGTTCCTGCTCACAGTTCTGATGTTTTACCTTTGCTATAGATTCATTATGTGTTTCATTAGCAGGTGCACTCGCACATCTGAAGCTCACATCTACTTAGTTCAACGAAGAAGCTCCTATGATGAAATATCTACCCAGGAGTATGAAAATTGCGCGACATCGTCGGTCTAACTATTAGATCCTGTGCCTGAAGGCCAATTGGCTATCAGGGTTGGTACGCTGGTCACTGTTGCGCTTAACGTGCGGTGACCGTGCCTTGAACGCGCTTGTCACTGTTGCGCTTAACGTGTGGTGACCGCGTTTAGCTGTAGTGTAGTCAGAAGTTTATGTTAGAAAGCTTTGAATTACTTCTGTAAAATTCTTGTTTGTTAATTGTTGTTATAATTGATTTATTAATTTATGTGACCATCATATGGCCAAAAGGGGGGAAATGTGAGGTTTACATTAATATAGAGATACCTAACTGTAGAATCCTCCTTGTATAACGAGACAGGTTCTCTTAAGTTTCTGTTATAATAGGAAAATAGACAGAAATCTGTTTCTCTCTAGCAGCAGCTCAGAGCAATAGAAACTAGATAAGGGGGTCTAATGATTTCAAAGTTTAATTTTCTCCCTCTATCATAACAGATTAGCTGACTGAAACCAGATAATAAAGGACTTAGGACATGTCAGATAGATATGTATGTTTCTGCAGTGTTTAGCAAAATTATTAGCTGACAGGTATGAAAGTCAGAAATAGGAACCAATCACGCCATATTGTAATTATTAACTTAATGACATAATGCTATAAAAACTTGAAGTCTTTCATTATTAAACTAAGAAGATCTGGTTTGCAAACATGTAGCTGGTGTCCGTGTGATCTTCTTCCTAAGGGTCTAAAATTCGGAGTCCGTTAGCCAACGTATGAGTAGAGGTGTTTGGCCTCACTTTAAATTTATATTACAGGTCTTAGACTTCACAGCTGGGCACTATACTAGCCATACTGGGGCACTATACTAGCCATGCTGGGCACTATACTAGCTATAGCTGGGCACTATACTAGCCATGCTGGGCACTATACTAGTCATGCTGGGCACTATACTAGCCATGCTGGGCACTATACTAGCCATGCTGGGCACTATACTAGCCATGCTGGGCACTATACTAGTCATGCTGGGCACTATACTAGCCATGCTGCGCACTATACTAGTCATGCTGGGCACTATACTAGCCATGCTGGGCACTATAATGGCACTATACTAGCCATGCTGGGCACTATACTAGCCATGCTGGGGCACTATACTAGCCATGCTGGGCACTATACTAGCCATCCTGGGGCACTATACTAGCCATGCTGGGGCACTATACTAGCCATGATGGGGCACTATACTAGCCATGCTGGGGCATTATACTAGCCATGCTGGGGCACTATACTAGCCATGCTGGGGCACTATACTAGCCATGCTGGGGCACTATACTAGCCATGCTGGGCACTATACTAGCTATAGCTGGGGCACTATACTAGCCATGCTGGGGCACTATACTAGCCATGCTGGGGCACTATACTAGCCATGCTGGGCACTATACTAGCTATAGCTGGGGCACTATACTAGCCATGCTGGGGCACTATACTAGCCATGCTGGGCACTATACTAGCCATGCTGGGGCACTATACTAGCCATGCTGGGCACTATACTAGCCATCCTGGGGCACTACCGACCCATACTGGGACTATACTAGCTATACTGGTCACAATACTAGCTATACTGGGGCACTATACTAGCTACACTGGGGTAACTATACTAGCCATACTGGGGCAACTAAACTCCCTATACTGAGGCAACTATGCTAGCTATGCTGCCGCACCCCAGCCCCTCCCCTCGTAACCCGCTGCGCACGACACTGTCCACTAGGTCGCGCGCGCAATAACACCCCCCCCCCCCCCCCGGGCCTCGGAGAAAAATTTGGTCAGTAAGTGGTCCCCGGGCCAGAAAAGGTTGGGGACCCCTGACTTACAGATACTATATATAGTACCAATGCTGATTAGCGACAGTGATTACGCTAATCAGCGACTAATTACTGACTGTGGTGCGGTGGGCTGAGCGTTAACTGACACTAACACAGGGGGCTAGCTTACTGGCCTAACTGTTAACACTAGCGATACTTAAAAAGTGACAGTTTTCACTAGTCACTGTTTTTAGATCACTAGGATAGTGACGGGGGGGGGGGGGTGATCAGGGGGCAATCAGACAGCAATGGGGGCAATCAGAAACAATTACAGACAATCAAAGCCAATCAGAAGGCAATCAAGGCAATTACAACACAATTAGAGCCAATAAGACTGATTAGAGGCAATCAGACGGCAATCACAGCCAATCAGCGCAATCAAAGCCAATCACGGGGCAATCGAAGCCAATCACGGGACAATCAAAAACCAATCTCGGGGCAATCGAAGTCAATCATGGGGATACCGAAACCAATCACGGGATAATCGAAAACCCATCACGGGACAATCAAAAAACAATCACGGGACAATCGAAGTCAATCACAGGGCAATTGAGACAATCGGAGCCAATCAAAGCACAATCAAGCGTTACAGACAGAAGATTAGAGGTACACAATGGCAGGGGGGGTGATCTAAGGGCAGGGGGGAGTGATCAGAGGGGGATCTAAGGGTGTGGGGGGAGGGAAGGGTGATCAGGACCCCGAAATGACACGTGGTGACGGGGTGATCGATAGGTGATCAATAGGTAATTACAGGGGAGAATATATGCAAGCAATGCACTGGCGAGGTGATCAGGGGGGGTCTGTGGGCGATCTGAGGGTGTGGGCAGGTGATTGGGTGCCCGCAAGGGGCAGATTAGGGTCTAATCTGATGGGTAGCAGTGACGGGGTGACGGGGTGATTGATGGGTGATCAGTAGGTGATTACAGGGGAGAATATATGCAAGCAATGCACTGGCGAGTTGATCAGAGGGGGTCTGAGGGCGATCTGAGGGTGTGGGCAGGTGATTGGGTGCCCACAAGGGTGACAGGGGGTGATTGATGGGTGATCAGTGGGTGTTTAGAGGGGAGAACAGATGTAAACAATGCACTTGGGAGGTGATCGGGGGGTCTGAGGGCGATCTGAGGGTGTGGGTGGGTGATCAAATACCCGCAAGGGGCAGGTTAGGGTCTGATCTGATGGGTGGCAGTGACAGGTGGTGACAAGGGGTGATTGATGGGTGATTAACAGGTGATCAGTGGGTGATTACAGGGGAGAATAGATGTATACAGTACACAGGGGGGGGGGGGGTCTGGGGAAGATCTGGGGGTGTGGGGGGTGATCAGGAGCCCCTAGGGGGAAGTTTAGGACCTGATCTAAAGGACAGCGTTGACAGATAGTGACAGGGAGTGATTGATTGGTGATATATAGGGGGGTGATTGGGTGCGAACAGTACACTAAAGGGGTGATCGGGGGGGGGGGGGAGGTCTGAGGGGTGCTGTGGGCTGGGCGATCAGGGGGTCTGTGTGCCTGAAAGTGTGTGTGTGTGTTATTACTCGATCGATCACTGTGACCACCAGGGGAAAAGGCAGCATGTATAATACACTTTGTTTACCTAACAAAGTGTATTATATACTTACTATTGGGTAATTTGAAAGGTTACATCCCGCCGGCGCTGCTAATTGGCTGGTGGGTTGATGTTGCGGGTGGGCAGAGCCTAATGCCGGCAGATGCACGCGCATCTATGCGTGTGATCCCCAGCTAATCAGTCCCCCAGGTGCCGCCGATCGGCGTTACGCGGTCCTGGGGGAGCCACTTTGCCGCCACCCATAGGTAGTGGGCAGTCGGCAAGTGGTTAAAATAACTCCTGAATTCTAAAGTTAAAGACAGGCTGTTAATTAACTGCGTGTGAAAAAAAAACTACAGAGGAGGTAACTTAACTACCTAAACACCGCATCACACCAATGGGCGTGACCGCAGTGGCAGCCCCAGGACTGCCTAATGCCAATTGGCGCCAGGTCCTGGAGCTGGCTTGTGCAGGAGATTGCACGCACATCTCTGCTTGGTAGGCGGAGCATTCTCCCAGCGGCAATCCGCATCTCATTAGCATATACAGTGCTGCGATCTACAGCAGCGCTGTACTGGGGACAGACGTGTGACACGAGTGTCCCCCTGGGACACAAAAGAGCAATCGGCTCTCATTGGCTGAAGCCTATGACAGCCGATCGCCATGATTGGCTGGTTGGGGGGAGGGAGGGATTTTAGAAAAAAAATTAAAATAAATAAATAGGAACATTTATTAGTAAAAATAAATATATATATATATATATATATATATACAGGCCCGTTTTTAGGGCCGTGCGGTCGCCCTGGGTGCCGAAGGAGTTGTGGGCGCTGCAATGGAGGGGGGAGTCAGCCGCGGGGAGGGCAGCCCGACCTCTCCCTCCCCGCGGGCGCCCTCCGTGCTCCCCCCTCCGAGTCTGACTGCAGGGAAGGGAAGCGCTGTCACCGCTGTGTAGGGAGGGGCAACTCACATCCCTGGATCCAATCGCAGCCGGTCTCCTCTTCTGTCTTCTCTTCATACTAGCCGCTGATACACACGCTGCTTCCGGCTACAGGGAGCAGCGTGTGTATCAGCGGCTATGATTCGAAGAGAAGACAGAAGAGGAGACCGGCTGTGATTGGATCCAGGGAGGTGAGTTGCCCCTCCCTACACAGTGGTGACAGCGCTTCCCTTCCCTGCAGTCAGACTCGGAGGGGGGAGCACGGAGAGCGCCCGCGGCGAGGAAGGGAGGGAGAGGTCGGGCTGCCCTCCCCGCGGCTCCCCCCTCCATACTGGGGGGCACCTACCTAATCTAACCTATACTGGGGGGCACCTACCTAATCTAACCTATACTGGGGGGCACCTACCTAATCTAACCTATACTGGGGGGCACCTACCTAATCTAACCACACTGGGGGGCACCTACCTAATCTAACCTATACTGGAGGGCCCCTACCTATCTAACCTGTATTGGGGGCACCTACCTACCTAGTCTATACTGGTGGCAACTATACTGGCTACCTATATTGGAGGCACCTACCTAACTAACCTATACTGGGGGCACCTACCTATCTAACCTAGGCTGGGGGCAACTATTCTGACTCCCTGTATTAGAGGCACCCACCTAGCTAACCTGTACTGGGGGCACCTACCTATCTAACCTATACTGGGGGCAACTATACCGGCTACCTATACTGGAGGCACCTACCTATCTAACCTATACTGGGGGCACCTATGCCTGGCTACCTATACTGGGGGGACCTATAGCTGGCTACCTGTACTGAGTGGAACTAGACCTGGCTAGCCTATACTGCGGGCATGTATACCTGGCTCCGCGGGGGGGGGGGGGGGGGGGGCGCAATTTTAACACCCATGCCCCGGGTGCATTTTAGCCTAGAAACGTCCGTGTGTGTGTGTGTGTGTGTGTGTATGTATATATGTATATATATATATATATATATATATATATACATACACCCCACTGTGGGGGGATCAGACCCCACCAACAGGAAGCTCTGTTGGTGGGGAGAAGAGGGGGGGGGGAGGGGAATCAATTGTGTGGCCCTGCAATTAAGTAAAAATGGCCTGGTCTTTAGGGTGGGGTTGAACACTGCGGTCCTCAGGTGGTTAACTACCGAGGAGGTAACTTAACCACAGAAGAGGTAACTTAAAGAGAGTCTGAAGCGACTTTAAAAACAGATTTTTTTTCCTCATATTCAACAGGGGCGTTTGCCCCTGCTAAACCGCCACATTCCCGTGGCAGAACGGCGGGTCTTTACCCCCCAAATCCCCTCCGTGCTGTGCAGGGATCGCTTCCTGTTGAGGCAGGGCTAATGGCCGCAGCCCTGCCTCTCAGCGCATCTATCAGCGCTGATCGCCATCGCTCCCCGCCCCTCTGTCTTCCTTCACTGAGAGGGGCGAGGAGAGGCTGAGATCCGGCACTGATAGACGCGTATGGAGGCAGAGCTACAGCTCATAGCTCTGCCTCCATGAGCAGCAAAATCTACGACCAAGTTGGTCGTGGATTTTGCAGGAGGGGATTTGGGGGGTAAAGACCCCCCCGTTCTGCCGCGGGAGAGCGGTGTTTTAGCAGGGGCAAACATGCCCATGTAGAATATAAGCTAAAAAGCTTTTTTAAAAGTTGCTTCAGTTTCTTTAAGGAATGAAGAGATAAGATAACTCTCTCAGCCTAAACGATTTTAGAAAAAGATTGAATTGCACGAATTTTGCTAGAAATTGCGATTTCGATTTTCAATGCACAATGATGGATCAGCAAACTGATGGGGAGTATGGGTTCCTCCAGTATAGGTATCCATGTATTGGTGTCCCTAGAATAGGTAGCTAGGTCTATAGGTGTCCCCAGTAAAAGTAGCCAAGTCTATAGGGCAGCGCGGCGGCGTAGTCGTTAGCGCTCTTGCCTTGCAGCGCTGGGTCCCTGGTTCAAATCCCAGCCATGTCAACATCTGCAAGGCGTTTGTATGTTCTCCCTGTGTCTGGGTGGGTTTCCTCCGGGCACTCCTCTGGGTTTCCTCCCATATCCCAAAAACATACAGATAAGTTAATTGTCTTCCCCCTAAAATTTTGCCCTTGACTACAATACATACACTACACAATACATACAAAGACATAGGACTGTGGTAGGGATTAGATTGTGCGCTCCTCTGAGGGACAGTTAGTGACTGGACTATATACACTGTACAGCGCTGCAGCAGATGTTGGCACTATATAAATATTAAAAAAGGTGTGCCCAGTGTAAGTAGCCAAGTCTATAGGTGTCCCCAGTGTAAGTAGCCAAGTCCATAGGTGTCCCCAGTGTAAGTAGCCAGGTCTATAGGTGTCCCCAGTGTAAGTAGCCAGGTCTATAGGTGTCCCCAGTGTAAGTAGCCAGGTCTATAGGTGTCCCCAGTATAAGTAGCCAGGTCTATAGGTGTCCCCAGTATAAGTAGCCAGGTCTATAGGTGTCCCCAGTGTAAGTAGCCAGGTCTATAGGTGTCCCCAGTGTAAGTAGCCAGGTCTATAGGTGTCCCCAGTGCAAGTAGCCAGGTCTATAGGTGTCCCCAGTGCAAGTAGCCAGGTCTATAGGTGTCCCCAGTGCAAGTAGCCAGGTCTATAGGTGTCCCCAGTGCAAGTAGCCAGGTCTATAGGTGTCCCCAGTGCAAGTAGCCAGGTCTATAGGTGTCCCCAGTGCAAGTAGCCAGGTCTATAGGTGTCCCCAGTGCAAGTAGCCAGGTCTATAGGTGTCCCCAGTGCAAGTAGCCAGGTCTATAGGTGTCCCCAGTGCAAGTAGCCAGGTCTATAGGTGTCCCCAGTGTAAGTAGCCAGGTCTATAGGTGTCCCCAGTGTAAGTAGCCAGGTCTATAGGTGTCCCCAGTGCAAGTAGCCAGGTCTATAGGTGTCCCCAGTGCAAGTAGCCAGGTCTATAGGTGTCCCCAGTGCAAGTAGCCAGGTCTATAGGTGTCCCCAGTGCAAGTAGCCAGGTCTATAGGTGTCCCCAGTGCAAGTAGCCAGGTCTATAGGTGTCCCCAGTATAAGTAGTCAGGTCTATAGGTGTCCCCAGTATAAGTAGCCAGGTCTATAGGTGTCCCCAGTATAAGTAGCCAGGTCTATAGGTGTCCCCAGTATAAGTAGCCAGGTCTATAGGTGTCCTAGTATAAGTAGCCAGGTCTATAGGTGTCCCCAGTGCAAGTAGCCAGGTCTATAGGTGTCCCCAGTGCAAGTAGCCAGGTCTATAGGTGTCCCCAATGCAAGTAGCCAGGTCTATAGGTGTCCCCAGTATAAGTAGTCAGGTCTATAGGTGTCCCCAGTATAAGTAGTCAGGTCTATAGGTGTCCCCAGTATAATTAGCCAGGTCTATAGGTGTCCCCAGTATAAGTAGCCAGATATAGCCAGGTCTTTAGGTGTTTCCAGGAGGAGAGGCAGGGCAGAGAAGAGGGAGCGATGGGCATAGCGGTGGAGAAGGGGGGACGTCCCCCCCCCTTCTCTCACCTTGGGGCTCCCTCTTCCTCACTCACCCCTCGGAAATTCAGTAGTGTTGGTGGCTGCAGCTAGTGGAAACCCACCGCTCTGCAGCCGCGGATGTGCACAAAACGAACCCATTTCTAATTTCAGGGCTAGGATAAGCAGCCGACTAGATTCGGGGTCTGGGGGTGATCAGGCAGCTGGCTGAAGCCTCCAGCGGGATCACCACGTTGTGGGTCAGCGTCCTCGGGCACCACGCAGCTTGTCTCTGCCGATAGCGTGCGGTGTAGGAAGAACTGACAAGCCGCGGATGGATCTCAAAGCAATTTGCCCTTAGCCTTTCTGCGCATGAGCAAAAAGGCTATGCGCGTGCGCAGATGAGGAGGTATGATACCTCGATGGGAATAATGCCTCGACACTACACCTGTACGGCAGGTTATCTTTTAATCTTAACTGCCTAAACTAGTTCACAGTTCCTTTCTCTGCTCCCGTAATTACAGACATCAGCATGTCATAACGTCAGTGTGATAGCCTGTGAGACTTGTGTGATGCCGGGTGAGTAGTGAAGCCCAGTGCAGCGGCAGAGGGCTGCGCAGGACTTACTTGTCCACAGTTGTGTGCTCGTTCTCTGAGCATATCTGATAGCCGGAGGGTGGAGCAGGAAGGAGGGGGGCAGAAGTGAAGAACTGCAGACAGCGCTGCAAGCTCTGTGGTCACTTGCTGACTGCTGGAAACAGAGAGAGGAGCGGCCATCCCTCCTCATTTCCGTTTCCTGTGTACAGCAGTCTGCATATGTGGAGTTGCGAGTGCGGCAGAAAACTGGCTCTGATATGGGGAGGACGAGCGAGCCCCTCGGGGCCCCGGGCCCGGTCGCACAGGCGACTGCTGCGACCGTGGCCCCTACGCCCCTGCGCTAGTAATTTTTAATCGCTAGGGTTATTACTTTATCATAGAAATCTAAAGCGCCTTTCTGAGCGTTTTACGATTGATTCGCGTTTTTTAAAATAGTTCCCATTCACTTTCATTAAAATCTTGGAAAAATTGCAGTGATTTCTACAGCGATTTTAATGAAAGTGAATGGGAGCGATTTTAACCACTTGCCGACCGCCCACAGCCGATGGGCGGCGGCAAAGTGGACACCGAAAGGACCGCAATACGCACATCCGTGGCGGGTCCTTTCGGCATGCGCGGGGAGCGATCGCGTCACTGGTGACGCGCGCTGCCCCCGGCAACTGGCTCCGCCCACCAGCGATGACAACCCACCGGCGGGTTGTTAACCCCACGATCACCGCATGCAAAGCGTATAATAAGCTTTGTAATGTATACAAAGCGTATTATACAGGCTGCCTCCTGCCCTGGTGGTCCCAGTGTTCGAGGGACCACCAGGGCAGGCTGCAGCCACCCTAGTCTGCACCCAAACACACTGATCTGCCCCCTGATCGCCCACAGCACCCCTCAGACCCTCCCCTGCCCACCCCCCAGACCACTGTTTGCACCCAATCACCCATCAATCACTCCTTGTCACGATCTGTCAACACTATTTTTTTATGTCCTAAACTGCCCCCTGGGGGCTCCTGATCACCCCCCCACCCCTCAGATTCCCCCCAGACACCCCCCCCTCTGTGTACTGTATGCATCTATCCCCCCTGTAATAACCCACTGATCACCTGTCAATCACCCATCAATCACCCCCTGTCACTGCCACCCATCAGATCAGCCCCTAACCTGCCCCTTGCGGGCATCTGATCACCCACACCATCAGATCGCCCGCAGACCCGCCGTCCGATCACCTTCCAAGTGCATTGTTTACATCTGTTCTCTCTAAACACCCACTAATTACCCATCAATCACACCCTATCACCACCTGTCACTGTTACCCATCAGATCAGACCCTCATCTGCCCCTTGTGGGCACCCAAACAACCCCCCACACCCTCAGATTGCCCTCAGACCACACCTTATCACCTCCCAAGTGCAATATTTACATCTGTTCTCCCCTCTAATAAGCCACTGGTCACCCATCAATCAGCCTCTTGTCACCACCTGTCACTGCTACACATCATACCCATCAGATCAGACCCTCATCTGCCCCTTGCGGGCACCCAATCACCCGCCCACACGCTCAGATTGCCCTCAGACCCCCCCCCCCCTTATCAATTCGCCAGTGCATTATTTACATCTGTTCTTCCCTGTATTCACCTATTGATCACCTGTCAATCACCCCCTTTCACCACCTGTCACTGCCACCATTTAGATCAGCCCCTAACCTGCCCCTTGCGGGCATCTGATCACCCACCCACACCATCAGATCGCCCGCAGACCCACCGTCAGATCACCTCCCAAGTGCATTGTTTACATCTGTTCTCTCCTCTAAACACCCACTAATTACCCATCAATCACCCCTATCACCACCTGTCACTGTTACCCATCAGATCAGACCCTAATCTGATTGGGTTCCCACCCTATCACCCGTCCACACGCTCAGATTGCCCTCAGACCCCCCTTATCAATTCGCCAGTGCATTATTTACATCTGTTCTTCCCTGTAATCACCTATTGATCACCTATCAATCACTCCGTCACCACCTGTCACTGCTACCCATCAAATCGGACCCTAATCTGCCCCTTGCGGGCACCCAAACACCAGCCACACCCTCAAATTGCCCTCAGACACCCCCCCCCCCCCCCATCACCTCCCCAGTGCATTATTTACATCTGTTCTACCCTCTAATCATCCACTGATCACCCATCAATCACCTCCTGTCACTGCTACCTATCATACCCATCAGATCAGACCCTCATCTGCCCCTTGCGGGTACCCAATCACCCGCCCACACCCTCAAATAGCCCTCAGACCCACCCTGATCACCTCCTCAGTGCATTGCTTGCATCTATTCCCCCTCCTAATCACACCCTGAGACACCTATCAATCACCTCCTGTCACCACCTGTCACCCCCTAGCACACCTACCCATCAGATCAGGCCCTAATTTCCCCCGTGTGGGCTCCTGATCACTCGGCCAAGCCCTCAGACCCCCTCCTGATCACCTCCCCAGTGCATTGATTGCATATATTCCCCCCTCTAATCACACTCTGAGACACCTATCAATCACCTCCTGTCACCCCCTAGCACACCTACCCATCAGATCAGGCCCTAATCTGCCCCCTGCGGGCTTCTGATCACCCACCCAAACCCTCACCCGCCCCACCGCAGTGACAGAATTTTTTGTTCTGATCACTGCTGGTTTCTACGACTTAATTGTGGCTGAGACCAACCGTTATGCCACACAATACACAACCGCCAATCCAAGAAGCTACCATGCCCAGCCTTTTCGGTGGAAACCACTCCAAGTTTCCGAACGTAACATTTTTTGAGGCCTTCTCCTTAACATGGGTCTAGTCAAAAAGAATGTATTGCGGTCTTATTGGTCTACGCACCCAATACATCACATGCCCATGTTCTCTGATGCCATGTCCAGGTCACGATTTGAGAACATCCTGCACTTCAGTGCCAATACAACCTGTCATCTAAGAGGCCACCCTGCTTATGACCGGTTCCACAAAATTCGGCCCCTCATAGACCACCTGTCATCAAAATTTGCAAATGCTTATACCCCTGAACAGTCATTTTGAGGTATTTGGTTTCCAGACTACTCCTCACGGTTTTGGGCCCCTAAAATGCCAGGGCAGTATAGGAACCCCACAAGTGACCCCATTTTAGAAAGAAGACACCCCAAGGTATTTCGTTAGGTGTATGATGAGTTCATAGAAGATTTTATTTTTGTCACAAATTAGTGGAAAATGACACTTTGTGAAAAAAAATCAATTTCCGCTAACTTGTGACAAAAAATAAAATCTTCTATGAACTCACCATACTCCTAACAGAATACCTTGGGATGTCTTCTTTCTAAAATGGGGTCACTTGTGGGGTTCCTATACTGCCCTGGCATTTTAGGGGCCCTAAACCATAAGGAGTAGTCTTGAAACCAAATGTCTCAAAATGGCCCTTGAAATCCTAAAGGTACTCAATGGACTTTGGGCCTCTTAGCGCAGTTAGGGTGCAAAAAAGTGCCACACATGTGGTATCCCCGTACTCGGGAGAAGTAGTATAATGTGTTTTGGGGTGTATTTTTACATTTGTCAAAAAATGATTTTTCTAACTTTGTGATAAAATTTGTCAAATAAAGTAAAATTTCTGTATACATTTTTGTCCAAATTTATTGTGCTACATGTCTGATTAAAAAAAAAAACCATTCAGTGTATATTTATTGGTTTGGGTAAAAGTTATAGCGTTTACAAACTATGGTGCAAAAAGTGAATTTTCCCATTTTGAAGCATCTCTGACTTTTCTGACCACCTGTCATATTTCATGAGGTGCTAGAATTCCAGGATAGTAAAAATACCCCCCAAATGACCCAATTTTGGAAAGAAGACATCCCAAAGTAATCACTGAGAGGCATAGTGAGTTCATAGAAGATATTATTTTTTGTCACAAGTTAGCGGAAAATGACACTTTGTGACTAAGAAAAAAAAAGAGAAAAAAAATGAAATCTGCCACGGACTCACCATGCCCCTCTCTGAATACCTTGAAGTGTCTACTTTCCAAAATGGGGTCATTTGTGGGGTGTGTTTACTGTCCTGGCATTTTGGGGGGTGCTAAATTGTAAGCACCCCTGTAAAGCCTAAATGTGCTCATTGGACTTTGGGCCTCTTAGCACAGTTAGGCTGCAAAAAAGTGCCACACATGTGGTATCGCCGTACTCAGGAGAAGTAGTATATTGTGTTTTGGGGTGTATTTTTACACATACCCATGCTGAGGGGAAAAATATCTCTGTAAGTGCTGGTGCACACCGAGCGGGTTTTTTGGCGTTTTTGCAGCCGCTTGCGGATACGCTTGGTCAATGTATCTCAATGGGGTGGTTCACACCAGAGCGGGAGGCGTTTTGCTGAAACGCATACTTCCGGGGTGAGGCATTTTTTGGATTGCGGAGGCGTTTCTGCCTCCAATGTTAAGTATAGGAAAAACGCAAACCGCTCTTAAAAAATGGAAATTCAGAGCGGTTTTGCAGGCGTTTTTGTTACAGAAGCTGTTTAGTAACAGTTGCTGTAACAATATATGAAATCTACTACACCAAAAACGCTTCTCAAAACCGCAAAATGCTAGGTGAAACGCTACAGAAAAATAAGAAAAAGCGTTTCAAAATCTGCTAGCATTTTGCGGATCTGCTAGCGGGTTTTGGTGTGCACCAGGCCTAAATGGACAATTGTGTGTAAAAAAAATCAAAAGATTGTCATTTACAGAGATATTTCTCCCACCCAGCATGGGTATGTGTACAAATACACCCCAAAACACATTATACTACTTCTCCTGAGTACGGCGATACCACATGTGTGGCACTTTTTTGCAGCCTAACTGCGCTAAGAGGCCCAAAGTCCAATGAGCACCTTTAGGCTTTACAGGGGTGCTTACAATTTAGCACCCCCAAAATGCCAGGACAGTAAACACACCCCACAAATGACCCCATTTTGGAAAGTAGACACTTCAAGGTATTCAGAGAGGGGCATGGTGAGTCCGTGGCAGATTTCATTTTTTTTTTGTCACAAGTTAAAAGGAATGGAAACTTTTTTTTTTAGTCACAAAGTGTCATTTTCCGCTAACTTGTGACAAAAAATAATATCTTCTATGAACTCACTATGCCTCTCAGTGAATACTTTGGGATGTCTTCTTTCCAAAATGGGGTAATTTGGGGGATATTTATACTATCCTGGAATTCTAGCACCTCATGAAATATGACAGGTGGTCAGAAAAGTCAGAGATGCTTCAAAATGGGAAAATTCACTTTTTGCACCATAGTTTGTAAACGCTATAACTTTTACCCAAACCAATAAATATACACTGAATGGGGTTTTTTATCAGACATGTAGCACAATAAATTTGGACAAAATGTATCCAGAAATTTTACTTTATTTGACAAATTTTTCACAAAGTTAAAAAAATCATTTTTTTGACAAAATTCATGTGTTTTTTGATGAATATAATAAAAAGTAAGAATCGCAGCAGCAATCAAATAGCACCAAAAGAAAGCTGTATTAGTGACAAGAAAAGGAGGGAAAATTCATTTAGGTGGTAGGTTGTATGACCGAGCAATAAACCATTAAAGCTGCAGTGGTCTGAATGGAAAAAAAGTGTCTGGTCCTTAAGGGGTAGAAAGACTGTGGTCCTCAAGTGGTTAAAAACCGCTAATCAATCGCAAAACGCTCAGAAAAGCGCTTCTAGTGTGGATGGGCCCTTAGGCCCCTTTTCCACTAGCTAGCGCTTACGCTAAATGCTAGCGATTGAGCAAAGTCCCTTTTTCCCCGCAATTGCGATTTTGCTATGCAGTGCATTGCATAGTAAAATCGCAGTAAAAATCGCTCCGAGGCGCGATCGTGCTTTGGTAAAAAATGAATTGCATTAGTGGAAATTACCTACCACAATTCCTATGTTATTATGCAAAACCTTTTTTAATGTAATTTAAAAATCACTAGCGATTTCGCCGCAAATGGAAAAGGGCCCTTAGAGAGGCAAACTGGGCAATTGCCCCAGGGCCCCTGAGCATCACCCCTCCACCGCCCAATTTTGGTGTTTTTTTTCCTGGATCTCCTGAGGAGTTTTTGGTCGTGTAGCAACTCACCTGTCCTGGTTGGTGCATGCAACCATTAGTAAGTGCGCTCCCATCTTCATCCTCACAGGAGCACCTCTTCACTGTGTAATATGCGCCAGGTCACGGAGGAAAATTGCCCTGTGGGGAGGAAGACAGGAACTCACAGACTAATGGAGGCGCACGCCAACCATGACAGGTGAGCCGCAATGCTGTTGCAAACTCTGCAGGGGCCCCTGGGACAAAAAAATTGGGGGGGGGGGGGAGGAGAGAGACCTTTGAGGCCCAGCAGCTGGCCTAGGGGATCTAGGTGGTGATATTGCAAGGGGACAGTAACGCTGCTGGGGGGAAGGTGGCAGGTTAGTTTTGTCCCAGGGTCCAGTTCTGACTAAAACCAGCCCTGCTCATACATATGTAGCCTTGCCATGTCGAGACTGTTCAGTCTCGTTACTAGACTACAGATTGGCGATGTGTTCTGTTGCTATGTGAGGTGCAACTGAGTGGCGTGCAGAGCCGGGACAAGGTCCTCCAGCACCCAAGGCTGAGACACCAAAGTGCGCCCCTCCATCCCTCCCACCCCAGCCGTCACACACTGATTGCTATTAGACTAAGAGGCGCCACAGGGCCCACAACCTCCCCAACACCTAAATATCTAGTTATCTGGCTTGCAGTCACTGCCATATATCCCCTTTTCTTATTTCTTTCTGCTTCAAACACAATTAGGAATGACAGCTGAATGAATTCTGCGCCCCCTCCTACACTGCGCCCTGAGGCTGGAGCCTCTCCAGCCTATGCCTCGGCCCGGCCCTGGTGGCGTGGGTGTGATGTGGAGAGAACAAGAGAGGGAACAATGCTCTCACTCAAAGTGATCAAACAGGCGGATCCCTGGCCAAGGGGTTGGAGGCTGCTGTACACACGTTGGATGGAAGCATGAATTTTGAGCGCCACAGAGCCGTGGAAGTTTTGACACCGCCATAGCTGCCCAAATATAGCGAAATCCACAATCGATGAAGGGCTGTGATATCGGTGAAGGGTTGTGCGCCTCCTGATTGGTCACTAATATCCAGTTCTGCGGCGGACGCTGTAGGCTGGATTCTCATTGGACATAATGACCTTTCCAGGATTTTTGGGTCTTTTTTACTCGGATAGACCTACGGGTGAGTGTCCTTATACTTTATTCTTTATATACAAGTAGTCACCCCTGCATGAATAGGCTGGGAGCATATACAAGTCTTATGGACCATAAAGTGTACTGTGATTGGCAGCATGTCATTATACGCATTTGCATATATGTAAAAGATCAGTTCTCTATGTGGTCCACTCTGGACCTTTATAAGTAACTTGTGTGGTTGGATTTTTATTGTGGGTCTGTCATGATTTGAGAAAGGACTGAGGCAGCCCGAAACCCCTGTGCGTCATCATCCTCACAGATACCCACATGTTTTATGATGTAACTTTTTAATGAGCATTACTTAATAAAGAATTTTAGATGGTGCGAATCTGAAGAATCTACATACAAATATAGCAGGAAATTTGGGTGACTTCTATAAACAGTATTTGCAAGGTGCCTATGGCAGCGGCCAAAATTTACCATTATTGCAGTGCCCATATTTACCATTTTACAGCGCCTGCTATTTAGAGTGTTTTGTGGGGGGCGCAGTTGAGGTTAGGTTTCGGGGGGGGGGGGGGGGGGTTAGGCATTGGCTGGGGGAAGTGATATTAGGGTTAGGCATAGGTAGAGGTTCTGTGCGAGAATAGGATTAGTTTTGGCTGTAGCAAAAAATATCGGCATCATTTACCAATACTTTACTATACAAATTTGCACTTTATAACAGTAAAATATCGGTAAATTAGCAATATTCTACTAGACGATATTTTGGGCACCTACATTTCTTGGTAGTGACGTTCATTATCGTCCGCCTCTTCCAAGTTTCAACTAGCAAATACGGTGCCTTAGGGGCAGTATATATCAACGCTACTTTGACTGGGTGAATACTTTAATGGGGGTATAGAATATGGACACAATAATACTGCAACAATTCCAATACAAATACTGTTCAACCATGCTTTCTATATAATATCCAAATAACACCACATTTTCCTGTAAGGATAAACTAAGCCTTACACATTTCAAGATATCTTAATTTATATTTATTCCTGAGTATTTCAGCTAAACGGACCATTTAAAGGGTACCTTCAGGTCAATTGGACAAATCAGTAAACAGGCATAGTCATTTTTATCTTTTCATAATTGTGTAAAATATGCATTTTTACCAAATCTGCAGTTTCCCTGTTTGAGGAACCCACTGCATGCGATTCCGATTTTTAATCGGTTTTAACATCCGATTCCGATTTTCAATCGTTACTGCATGCTGAGTTTTTTACTCCATTTTCCTGTTGATTGCATTCAGGGAAAATCGGAATTGCAAATCGAAAACGGAATCGGAATCACAAAACAGATTTGCAGTGTGCAGGGAGCCTGAGATGGCATCTGCAGTGCCACCATTTTGTTGATGGCTTGCAGGTGTCTGCAAATAGCTTGAGGTATGTCACCAAATATCCCCTCCCAATTTTTTACACAGAATTCGGAAAAAATGCTCTTTTTTAACCGGCCCCTGACAACACCAATATAATGGAAATGGAGGCTCACAATAACGTGACATTTAAAGGACAACTAATGTGAGAGGGATTTGGAGGTTGCCATATTTATAACCTTTTAAACAATACCACTTGCCTGGCAGCCTTGCTGACCTATTTGACTGCAGCAATGTCTGAATAACACTAGAAACAAGCAAGCAGCTAATCTTGTCAGATATGACAATAATATCAGAAACACCTGATCTGCTGCACGCTTGTTCAGGGTCTATGGCTAAAAGTATAAAGGCGCGTACACTCCTGATTCCTTTAAACAATGAGTTGTCAGACTTGCCTGCGGGGCGGCTATTCTGCAGACAGTTTGCCTGTGTGTACAGTCTGTGGGCAGGCTGATAAGGCTGGCTTTGACTGATCCGCTCTGCTCGAAGGAATCGGGTGTGTGTACGCGCCTTTAGAGGCAGAGAATCAGCAAGTCAACCAAGCAACTGGTTTTGCTTAAAGAGACACTGAAGCGAGAATAATTCTCGCTTCAGAGCTCATAGTTAGCAGGGGCACGTGTGCCCCTGCTAAAACTCCGCTATCCCGCGGCTAAACGGGGGTCCCTTCACCCCCAACCCCCCCCCCCCGCAAAATCAACGACCAAATTGGTCGTAGATTTTGCTGCTCCTAGAGGCAGGGCTAACGGCTGCAGCCCTGCCTCCAGTCGCGTCTATCAGCGGCGCATCGCCGCCTCTCCCCCGCCCCTCTCAGTGAAGGAAGACTGAGAGGGGCGGGGGAGAGGCGGAGATACGCGCTGACAGACGCGCGTGGGGCAGGGCTGCGGCGGTTAGCCCTGCCTCAATCCGGAAGAGATCCCCCGCTGCTCGGAGGGGATTTCGGGGGGTCAGGGTCCCTCGTTTAGCCGCGGGATAGTGGCGGTTTAGCAGGGGCACACATGCGCTCTGAAGCGAGATTTATTCTCGCTTCAGTCTCTTTAAAAGGAAATAAATATGGCAACCTCCATATACCTCTCACTACAGTTGTCCTTTAAAATGTACCTGAGATAAAAGACATCTCAAGTACCATACTTACCTGGGGCTTCCTTAAGCCCCCTTGAGGCGGCTCAGTCCATCACCGTCACCCCAGGTGGCTCTTTTCCCCTGCAATACGACTGCTGAGACGTTTCCTTTAACCACTTGAGGACTGCAGTTTAAGCCCCTCCCCCCAGTGACCAGCCCGTTTTTTCCTAATTGGGCCGCTGCAGCTTTAAGGGCTCGCTGCAGGGCCGCACAACTCAGCACACAAGTGATTCCTTTTTCCACCAACAGAGCTTTCTGTTGGTGGGGTCTGATCGCTCCCACAGTGTTTTTTTTTTGTTTTTTTTTACAAATATTTATTTTTGAATAAATATTACCCTTTTTGTATTTTTATATAACTCCCCCCCCCCACCCCACCCCCCCGCCAGCCAATCAGTGTGATCGGCTGTCATGACAGAGGATCACTTTTCTGCATGCCAGGGGGACAGCTGTCCCCAGTACAGTGCTGCTGTAGATCGCAGCGCTATACAATGTTAATAGACGGTGAAACCGCCTTCTATGTCTAACAGTCTCCAAGCAGCGATCGTCGCTGGGAGACTGATGGCGAATCGGAGCTCCGTCATTCAATCGGAATCCCTGCCCGCAGCCATTCACACCAATCGTCATGGAGTGGTCCTAGGGCTGCCGCTTGGCGTGGAGCGGTCGGCAAGGGGCTAAGGAAGCCCCATGTAAGTATAGAACCGGAGATGTCTTTCAGGCTCTTGTTTGCAGTGTTTTTGATAACTTGGTACTTACTGCCATCTAGTGACAATAAAAGTGTCATGTAACACCTCAAATATTCAATATTGTATATACAGCAGCAAATGTAACAACATTGTACTTTAATGGTAAACAAATTTTAATATTTTGGTTATTTTGAGAATCAAGACTTTACTAAAAAAAAAATATATATATATTTTCTTTCAATTCCAGTGCTATACTCTTCTTGTAAGGTCTTCAAAGACAGAAGTTTCCTGTTCTTTGTGCCACCATTTTCTACAAAGCAAAATGAAAAAGCTGAATATTTCAGTTAATATTTACTTTATCCAGATTACAATGAAAAGAAAATTGTTAATAAATTGTAAAACAGAATTCCAGGGGAAAAGAACTGGGTGGGGTGGGGGGTGTCTGTTGGTAACACTACTTCTACATCTTCAGTTATTTTAGTTATCTTGCGACTTTGGGGTACAGAATGTAGTGGAAGTGCAGTAAACAAACACATCATGTTCCTGTCACATCCATAGTGTGTTTGCAACTGTAAATGCATAATTAGAATAACTGACTGTTCTAGAAAAATGCCACTTGACAAAACCTGGAAATATAATGCTACAAGGCAAGAGTACTAACTTTTTAGCTTCTGTAATACGCTAGTCAGTTGTTGCCGGGAACAAATCTCTTCTCTTAAAGTGCATTTTTTGCGGTAACGCACTGCATGGAGTGGGATGCCACACAAAGTTATACCACTCCTCAGCCTCTGCACTGTGAACGTCGCAAAGCTGGTGCATTGCAGTGCAGCAAAGCTGGGTTACATTGCGGCCATTACACCGCATCGCAACGTACCACTGTGAATGTAGCCAAAACAAAGCCTCTTTATATCTTTACCTATGGAAACAGGATTAGTACTGAAAATACTTTTAGGCAGGGTTCACTCTCATTAAAAATTGCACGTGGATTGCGATTTTGTAAATGTAATGGTCAGTGGAAAATCGCATTGCAGGTAAAAATTGTAAAACTAAGTCTACATTTTCAAGCGTGAAAAAAACATTTTGCAGCATACATTTGCACACCACATGGGAATTCTTGTTGACTAGTTACACTGAAAAAAAATTCTAAAAATACATGTGAATGTACATAGTGTCTGAAAAAAATCTCACGTATGGTAAAACGTGTATTTTTCACATGGACAGTAGAGAGTAGCTTTTTATTGTAAGAAATAGCGCCCTAGAGAGATCACTTGGTAAAAATCTTAGTGCAATCATTTGGTGATAACAACCTCAAAAAATTATTCCCAAAAATAAAAACAGAAGAGGGTGGTATGCAACCAGTCATACAATCTCAGTTCAGAGAAGTCATCCAAAGGTCCTTTTACACTTAATGCATTGGTATGTGTTAGTATGCGTCACGTTTTTATCCTCCATAGCAGTGCATTGTGAAAAAGCTTTCAGTTAAAACGCATATAGTGGGAACTGAGCCATCTGAAAACATGGGCATTACTTTGAAAATCAGTTGTCCTTTCAGTTATAACTGAGAGCAACTGATTAAGTGTAAAAGGACCCTCAACTGTTATAACACTGTAAAATGAACTTTTCTTTACCATGCACACCTGCGAGGATGAAACTATGTATGCTTTTGGACTTGCACTAACGAAAATGTTGCATTTTTAGTTTAGCAAAGCATATGGATTATGTTTATTACTGTACTTAGAGTTCAGTTTTAAAGCTGATGGCATTCTCCCCCCGCCCCCCCCCCCCCCATCTGGCATGGAGCCCTTGTAGAGAGTACTGCATCATCACACCATGTCTTGCTTACTTCTATTTGAGAAGGGAGTGATCTGTCCAATCACTAACAACCCACATCTGATATTTCCTGTGGTTCAGGCAGACACAGCACACAGAGGAGAGGGGAGCTGTGGGATGCAGGGCTGGGGGCAGTGATGGCTTACCACACAACCTACCTCCAACTAAATGTGTCAAAAAGAACAGGGGAAAGCCAGAATCCGTCCTTGTATGGAAAACAGCAGCATGTTCCACTTTGAAGGAGTCCCCAAAGTTGAGGACTCTCAAAATTAAACAGTATGATATGTATGGGGGTGTATTAAGTCTGGGGGGGCGGGGGGGTTGGATCAGTTAAAGCACAGATGGACTTGATAGTGAAAGCATACCTGTATCTCAGTTAGGTACTTCCCGTTCGGTGTCTTCCTCCAATGAATCAGCTCCATATTCAGGCGGTATATGAGTTATCATTGTTGGAGGTCTGTAGCATTAATGAGAAATTCATTTTTGATATTAAACTTTCTATCCTAATAAATATCCTATATATGGAGAATTCTTAATTAAATGTATATTCAAAAGGGAACCTGATGTCTTTCTAAGACAGGAGCCAGGTTTATATATTAGTTATGTTACTTATGCTGGTTATCTCAAACAACATGAGGCTCACATTAAGGTTTACTATGTTCCCAATGCATCGGTGAGAGATTCAGACTGCCAGACCTCTCTTCCGATCGCAGGCCAAGGCCATTTTTCTACTCCTTAACCATCCTACTCTGTTGTGCACTGCATAATCTCCTTTCTGCCCCACCCCCCTTATAGCAATAGAATGTGTAGCTAGCCTGCAGGCTAGTGGCATGTCTATACAACCAAAACTCAGGCCTGAAAGACCACCTTCTGCAGCTCTAGCAAGCTGGGTTCGATGACTACAGTGGGTTGCAAAAGTATTCGGGCCCCCTTGAAGTTTTCCACATTTTGTCATATTACTGCCACAAACATGAATCAATTTTATTGGAATTCCATGTGAAAGACCAATACAAAGTGGTGTACACGTGAGAAGTGGAACGAAAATTATACATGATTCCAAACATTTAAAAAAAAAAATAACTGCAAAGTGGGGTGTGCGTAATTATTCAGTTAATACTTTGTAGAACCACCTTCTGCTGCAATTACAGCTGCCAGTCTTTTAGGGTATGTCTCTACCAGCTTTGCACATCTAGAGACTGAAATCCTTGCCCATTCTTCTTTGCAAAACAGCTCCAGCTCAGTCAGATTAGATGGACAGCTTTTGTGAACGGCAGTTTTCAGATCTTGCCACAGATTCTGGATTTGATTTAGATCTGGACTTTGACTGGGCCATTCTAACACATGGATATGTTTTGATTTAATCCATTCCGTTGTTGCCCTGCCTTTATGTTTAGGGTCTGTGTCCTGCTGGAAGGTGAACATCCTCCCCAGTCTCCCATCAACTCTGACCAGCTTCCCTGTCCCTGCTGAAGAGAAGCACCCCCAGAGCATGATGCTGCCACCACCATATCTGACAGTGGGGTTGGTGTGTTCAGAGTGATGTGCACTGTTAGTTTTCTGCCACACATAGCGTTTTGCATTTTGGCCAAAAAGTTCCATTTTGGTCTCATCTGACCAGAGCACCTTCTTCCACATGTTTGCTGTGTCCCCCACATGGCTTGTGGCAAACTGCAAACAGGACTTCTTATGCTTTTCTGTTAACAATGGCTTTCTTCTTGCCACTCTTCCATAAAGGCCAACTTTGTGCAGTGCACGACTAATAGTTGTCCTATGGACAGATTCCCCCACCTGAGCTGTAGATCTCTGCAGCTCGTCCAGAGTCGCCATGGGCCTCTTGACTGCATTTCTGATCAGCGCTCTCATTGTTCGACCTGTGAGTTTAGGTGGATGGCCTTGTCTTGGTAGGTTTACAGTTGTGCCATACACCTTCCATTTCTGAATGATCGCTTGAACAGTGCTCCGTGGGTTGTTCAAGGCTTTGGAAATCTTTTTGTAGCTTAAGCCTGCTTTACATTTATCAATAACTTTATCCCTGACCTGTCTGGTGTGTTCTTTGGACTTCATGGTGTTGTTGCTCCCAATATTCTCTTAGACAACCTCTGAGGCCGTCACAGAGCAGCTGTATTTGTACCGACATTAGATTACACACAGGTGCACTCTATTTAGTAATTAGCACTCAGGGTAAGAGATTAGACAAAGGAGGACTTGCTTTATCAAGACGTGTGAAGGAGGGAGTTCTAGATCAACCAATCAGACTGCAGGCTGGAACCCTCTAGAGGGCGTAGGGATGGCTTTCAATCGCTAACGGTTTCCCTAAATGCTCTTTGTAAATGGATGGGGTGGATTCTACTAGTGCGAATGCGATTAGACAAATTGCAATCACAGAAAATGCAGTATTTTGGGAGCGTTTCCATTTGAATGTATTGTATAGAAGCATGTAAATCGCTTGCAAAATGCTACCACAAATCGCTAGCAATTGCAATACCACTTTGTAGTGGGTCCCAGGCCTCAAACAAGGTTTTTTTATTGTTTGTCTGCAAAACATTCCACTTTTCATTCAAATTTCTTGGTGTCTGCTTTTTACTTCTGTCCCAAAATGTCAAATACAATACAGGAACTTCATGTTCTAGAAATGTCAGTGTAATTCAGCTATTGCATTACTTACAGCACACCTGAACTGGGACAAAAAGTGAATTTTTACTTGCATAGGCCTATCAGCCTCTCGTAGTCCTGCTGCCCCCTCAGAAAGATCTACAACTGGAGCTCTAGTCACAGCTACTGCGCGGTCTGGGCTGCGCACCTCCTCGATCGCACTCCCATCGCTGGTAGTGTTCTGCACTTGTGCAGTTCTCTTGTGATGAGAGCACAATCAAGGAGGCACACAGACAGTACCGCACAGTAACTGTGACTAGAGCTCCAGTCGCATATCTTCTGAGGTAGCAGGACATAGTAGGAGACATGGAGGACACTGAAAAACCTGGCAGAATACAGAAAAAAATCCTCCTTTTTTGTCCCAGTTCAAGTGTGCTTTAAAGAAAATCTGTGAATTTCTAAAAAAAAAAAAAAACATACTCATGGAGATGGGGATGATCTGGATGATCCAGGGGTTTCTTTATTTTTAAAGGGAACCTAAACTGAGAAGGATATGAATTTTTCCTTTTAAAGTAATACCAGTTGCCTGCCTGTCCTACTGATCCTGTGTCTCTAATACTTTCAGCCACAGCCTCTGAACAACTGGACTCACTGGATTAGCTGCATGCTTATTTCAGGTGTGTGATTCAGCCACTAATACGGCAAATAAATCAACAGGACTGCCAGGCAACTGGTATTGTTTAAAAGGAAACATCCATATCCCTCTCAGTTTAGGTTCCCTTTAAAGGAATGCTGTAGGGGGGTCGGGGGAAAATGAGCTGAACTTACCCGGGGCTTCTAATGGTCCCCCGCAGACATCCTGTGCCCGCGCAGCCGCTCACCGATGCTCCGGCCCCGCCTCCGGTTCACTTCTGGAATTTCTGACTTTAAAGTCAGAAAACCACTGCGCCTGCGTTGCCGTGTCCTCGATCCCGCTGATGTCATCAAGAGCGCACAGCGCAGGCCCAGTATGGCCTGTGTCTGCGCAGTACACTCCTGGTGACATCAGCGGGAGCGAGGACACGGCAACGCAGGCGCAGTGGTTTTCTGACTTTAAAGAAGAAATTCCAGAAGTGAACCGGAGGCGGGGCCGGAGCATTGGGGAGTGGCTGCGCGGGCACAGGATGTCTGCGGGGGACCATTAGAAGCCCCGGGTAAGTTTAGCTCATTTTCCCCCGACCCCCCCCTACAGTATCCCTTTAAGTAAGTGCTGTTTCATTTTAAATCTGACATAAAATGTTATTTCAAAGTTGTAATTTAAAAGTGTATAAACAACAATCTGCCACCTCCCTTCTGCCACATACATTCAGGACTCCAAAATGACTTTAGGATACCAACACTGACTTAACACAGTAGTGGAATGATGGTAAAATATGTGGTTTTTATTATTTCAGTATGGGAGAGCACATATGCAATTTGTTCAAATGAAATCAATGTCCCCTTGTAGAAACACAGAAAAGATGTCCTGCCTATACAAGCGCCAACTCTGCGCCAGTAGAAAAAAAATATACATCTAAACACCCCCAAGACAAACATGAAATCAAGGGTATATCTCACCTGCCATCTTCACTATCAGTCCTTTAAAAAATAAAAATTACATACTGTTAAAAATGAAAATCAATAATTTAAATACCTACTGTATATTCTAGAATGCTCATTTACATAGTTCTTTGACTGCATTAATATTATTCATTTTTCAAGAGTGGATGTTGCCCTAACTCAGGCCACTTTTATTATGACTATCGAATGTCTTGGAGGCAAACGATGAATGTATAAGTTCTTGTGCAATTTATGCACAGGGCTTCAGAAGACAAGAGGATACGCTTTGGGCCTATCTGTAACATGGCTTGCCATCCAGATCGAACTTTGGTGCAAATCTGAATGGCATGCTGCACAGCTAGCGATTTGCGCTGTGCTACGCAGCAGAACAGGAGTTGCTCCCAGTGGAACCAGGCCCAAAATGGACACTGGGAAGACAGTCCAATTCCTCAGAAACTAAAATAGTTATCTTGAATGGAGTAGAGTGAAAATGAAAAATTACACCATAGCCAATACAGGCTCCACATCCTCATGAAAAGATGGATCAGCTCTCCAAACAGTTAAGGCATCATTTCCATGGGCATCTCAACTGCTTATTTGTCAAGCAGTTCAGCCCCGGCTGGCGGCCACAAGCGCCATTCGGCTGAAATGCAATTGCATGCTGCCCAATGGAAGCATTTGGTAATGCGACGCGCCCTGTTTGACATGTGGCAGCATTACCTGGCGGTGAAACAAACCATCTCTTGTCACGTCTGAGCACGGGTTTGCAACTCCAAGGGGATCCGCCACCTGTGCAGAGCAAGTGCCTGGCCTGTGGCCGGGAGCAGGTCACAGGCTTTGATTCACCACCTGTCAGCTGCTCGTGGAAAAGAAGCCTAAGAGTGTCTGAGGCACAGTGGCATAGGGATCACGAAAGCGGCTGCTATGGGGCCAAGAGCCTCCAGTCCTAGCTGCCTGTGCTGTTTATTTTTTTTTCCTTAATGCATCCATATGGACCTGTGGGTCTGGCTATGACCACCATCCCCCCCCCCCCCTTATTTTTTTTTATTGCGGAGGCGTGGGTAAGTGAAAGCTGACTATTTTTCCATTTGACTCCTTCCTGCGTATTAAAATGGCAGACAATTACTTCGTAGTTCTGGCCAGAAACAGAGAGGCAAGTAGCTGGACCTGGCTCTGCCACCTCCCAGCCCTGGATGTGGCTCCACGCCCTTCCCTCCACCTATACACTGACCGGACAGAACACCGCAGGAGTGGAGGCTGAGGTAGACGGAGAGAACCCTCTCATCTGCCCTGACTTGCCCAGCGTGGAATATTCTGAGTCTGCTTTTGCAAGTATGCATAAATTGTAGGAGAGTTTATTATTTTCATTAAAAACTGTATAATACTCTGAAGTTTCTATTCAGTATTATTTTAAAGCAAAACTGACAGAAGGCAGGGCAGCAGTGGAGGACAGGGACTGCACTGACGGGGGATATAGATAGACACTGATAGACCCATGAACCTTGAATGAATCTTGGCTGCTGTTAAGGGGGTCTTCTGCGGGTCTAATGGAGACCTGCAGCGGGCCCCCTGAATTGCAGAGTAAGTGAGTGGAGTGCTGGATGGAAGTTACATACTTCTCTGGGCTCCTCCTACGATCTTCCTTCCTCCTAGTGTCAGAATCTCTATGACTTCAACGCCCTCTCTTGTTATGTAACTTCTGTCCAGCACCCTGTTCATTTACCCTGCATATGGGAAGCTACCTTTACCTTGTGGGGGTCGCTAATCTGGATACCTATGCTTCAGGGGGTGCTACTCTGGTTTCCTACACTGGGTGCCACTCTGGCTACCTCTAGCAACCTATACTTGGGCAACCTAATAATTGGGGTATCTCTACCTCCCTATACTGGGTGTGTCAGGTGATCAAAAAAAGACAACCTGAGAAAGAAACACAGAGACAACAGAAACCCCAATTGTGTAGTTGTGGTACTCACAAACAGAGGTTGCAAACGGACAACTAACCACTGAAGGCAAGTGGAGATCAATAACCCAGACTCCACTCGGGTGTTCAGATGTACTGGATGTAGTCGCACTCTTGGCAAAGGATTCCGAATTGGTTAAAGGGTGGAAAAAACAGCAAACCAAAATAGAACACCCATCCCAAAGAAGGACGGGTAACATAAGGGGGAAAGAGGTGACCAAATGATGATAAAACTGTGTTAAAAATAGCTAAAATAGAAAAAAGTTGAGGTGGCTTACCTCAATGATGACAAATTCATATGTGAAGATAGCAATTTTTTATTAAGTACTAGGCAACACGTTTTGTGGCTGCCTGCCCACTTCCTCAGGCCAAATACAGGGCCTAAAACATCAACTGAGAGGCGCTCAGTGTCAAGTAGTTCAATAATAAATACAGAAAACCAGGGACGATCTCCGACCTTAATCACAAGTACGCTACTATTACTCGTGATTCAAATGAGGATTAATTACAGCAGCTGAGTGGCAGGGATTGGAAGGGTTATTTACCCATAAATCCGCGTCCTCCCCGCGCTCCATATAGGTCCATGTGTCCTAATAGTAGCGTTCCAAGCCTGGCTGCGGCCACTTCCTCCTTCAAGCCGGAAGGAGGAAGTGACGGCAGCGAGGCTTGGAACTCTACTATTAGGACGCATGGACCTAAATGGAGCGCGGGGAGGACACAGATTTATGGGTAAATAACCCTTACAATCCCCGCCGCTCAGCTGCTGTAATTAATCCTCATTTGAATCACGAGATGATTACTCATGATTAAGGTCGGAGATCATCCCTGCAGAAAACATATTAAATTCTAATATAAACAAACAATTGGTAAAAACGATTTCATTAGTAAAAAATTATTTCATCAATAAAAAGAGAGATGATCTAGCATAAAACCATCATCCATCTGTTTAAGCAGCAGGAGCTCAACAGGTGGGTGACTGCAGTGAGGTATCAAATAACGGTGTACAAAAAATAATTTTTCAGACTTTCCACCAAAAGTGGGGAGAAAAAGTCCCTACATCTTATAGTATGAATGTCCCACCAAGAGCACCACAGCAGAATCTCCTATCAAGTAGGACATCTGCATCTCTGCTCACCGTTTTGCGCTGCCACTGTTTCTCCTCAGATGGCAGGCAATTTTTCAGACTCCCCCAAAAGTGGAGACAAAAAGTCCCTGCGTCTTATAGTATGAATGTCCTACCAAGAGCACCGCAGCATAATCTCCTTTCAAGCAGGACATGTACAGCTCTGCTCACCATTCCACGCTGCCGCTCTTCCTCCTCGGATGCTATGCTTGGGATCATTGTCCTGTTGAAAGGTCTAACGGCTCCCAAGCCTCAGGTTTGTGATGGACTGCATCACATTTTCATCCAATATTACCTGGTACTGAAGAGAATTTATGGTACCTTGCACACGCTGAAGCTTCCCTGTACCTGCCCCAAAGCATGATTGACCCCCCGCCGTGCTTCACAGTAGGCAAGGTGTTCTTTTCTTCATAGGCCTTGTTCTTCCTCCTCCAAACATAGCGTTGATCCATGGGCCCAAACAGTTCTAATTTTGTTTCATCAGTCCACAGAACACTATCACAAAACTTTTGTGGTAGTGTTCTGTGGACTGATGAAACAAAATCCAGTCACCCACCTGTTGAGCTCCTGTTCCTTAAACAGATGGATGATGGTTTTATGCTAGCCCATTTCTCTTTTTATTGATTAAATCATTTTTTACTGATGACATTGTTTTTTCCAGTTGTTTGTTTAGATTGCAATGTTATGTTTTCTGTATATATTATTGAACTGCGTGGTACTGAGCGCCTCTCATATGATGTTTTTAGGCACAGTATTCGGCCTGAGGAAGTGGGCAAGGACATACAAAACGCGTTGCCTAGTGCATAGCCTTCCTGGTACTGGTGGTAGTAAATCCTACGCTGCACCTGTTGCCTAACTCTGATGCAGCGTAGAATTTACACTACCTGCTTCTTCCGCTCCCGACACAGCTGACATCCCCCCTCAGTGATCAGGAGGCATCCCGATTGGCTCCTGATCGCGTGATCACTACGATCGCTGGCCGATCGTAGTGATAACTATTGAGCAGCGACGGTATGAGGGGAAGGAGAGGACGGGGACTCGCCTTCCAAACGTTCCTCCGGCGATTGTCGCTCCCCTCAGCTCTGGCTGACATCTCTGCTCACTCATACTTAAGTGTCGGGTCCCGGCTTGATGACGTCATCAAGCTGCGACCCGGAACTTAGAGTCAGTGCGAGAAGAGATGCCTGCCAGAGCAGAGGAGGCTAGAGCTGCTCATCGCAGGATCCTGGGAGGTGAGTGAAGGCTGGCAATACGGGGGACACCTGGCTATACTGGTGACATAATGCCTAGCTATATGATGATCCAGCTGCCTGACCCCCCAAATGAGTACCCCACCCCCAGGTAAAATGCCCTGGTCCTTAAGGAGGGTTAGGCAGCCGGTCCCCAGAAGGTTAATAAAAATGTGTTATCTTCACATACAAATTTGTTGTCATTGAGGCAAGCCATCTCACCCTCTTTTTATTTTAGCTGTTTTTAACACAGTTTTATCATCATTTGGGCGCCTCTTCCCCCCCTTGTATTTCCCTGCCTGGGGCACAGCACCTTATATTTTTTTTGGGGGGGAGGGGCAATCAAATCAATTTTTCTATGGGGCCCCCATGATTTCTTGCTATGCATGCAAAGGTTAAGTTATTTTTTCACCTAGTATGACCTCTCCTGATACATCTTTTCTCACCTTGGACTCTGAGAGCCCCCATAGCATCTATACATACCCAGGTCTCATTACTTGGTAAAGGAAGAAAAGACTTTCCAGATGCAACTGAACACCAGTATATTCACAAACCCTACCATAGAGTGGTTGCCCAACAATTTCTGGCTTCCAGAAATGAAGCCCTGAACACATTTGAATACAGCTTTACACCAATTACTGTACTGTATTCCTGTGTTGCAGATATCCCTCCCTCCTCCCCCGAGTACACTGATCAGGTTGTCTGCTGGCTAGCAGGTTGGTATGAGATGATTTGTCTTCAACTTGGACAATTCAGAGCCCACGTAGTCTGCTTATTTCTAATTATCTTCAGTCCAGAACAGATAACATTTACTTACCATTCTCTACAATCCCGTGGCGCTAAGAGAAAGAAACAGGTATTAACATGAATGAATGAGAAAAGGAAATTATTTTAGTACACTACATGGGTGGATAATCAGGTCATTTATCAAGCTAAAAAGCAATATAAAGAGTGCTGTATTCCAATTGACTAGGGAGGGTAAGAAAGCCTGATTTATATGTCTAACGAATGTCCGATAAGTGTCTTTCCGATTTCCATGGAAATTAGAGGGTTCTGTGGGCTAATGGGGGGTGCTGTTACAGGGTGAGCTGTGGTACCGGTTGTCCTTTTTGTTACAGGGGTCCTGTCATCGGGGTCCAACGTGTTAATGGGGGTGTTGTCTTACAGGGAGTCATTATTATTAATACTGTGTTTTTATAGCAGTGACACCTTCAGCAGTGCATCACAGAGTACATAGTCATGTCACTGACTGTCAAAGGGTGCTGTCTGTTACTGAGGGACCTGTTATTGACAACAGGAGTCTCATTTGGTGGTACTGTATATTACTGTGGGTAGTGTTTGGCACTGGGGAAGGGGGCAGTTGTTCACTGGAGGTCTGTCATGAAGGTCTGGTTGTTGTTGGAGGTCTGTCATCTGCATCTGTTACTAAAGTCATGAAGAACTGTCTGTCACTGGGGTCTGTCACAGGAATTGGTGTTTTTTTGTAGACCAGCATGTTGCATGATATTTGGGAGACATGCCTGCCTAATATTCTTATTATGCTACTTGGTTAATATTTAGGAGACATGCTAGACATGCTTCTTAGTTGTTATTTGAGGCACATTCTGCTGCCTAGTTATATTTGTTGGTAGCGACAAGCTGCCTGATTGTAATTTTGGAGCACATGTATTTTGCTGACCTACTTCCACACTTCATTCTTGCAGACTATGCTTCACTTTATCTTGGGGACACACAATTCAAGTGGATACTACATCCTAAAACAGGGGTGCCCATTAGGTAGATCGCGAAGGACTTCATGGTAGATCCTGACCCCACTACATTTTCCATTCTGTATATACAAGTGTGCTCCTAAAATTGTACATAGGTAGATCATTTTGACTTGCTAATTTTTTAAAGTAGCTCACAAGGCGAAAAAGTGTGGGCACCTCTGCCCTAAAACATTTGGATGGTGCGCCCCCCTCCCACTCTCCTCTGTTTCATCTAGATTGCAGTTTCACTGTTTGCCATAGGCACTATTTTTTCTAGATATGCTACTGTGTGCAGCTATCTGCCATCTTGGATTTTCCATCCTCTCCACCACCCTGCCCCAACAGAACAATACATGTCACCCAGCTAAGCATACACTTTGGCCACCAAAAAATGGTCAGCAGAATGAAAATGATAGATTATACTTTGAAAAGCTATTAGGTACAGGTTCCAGTAAAGCTTATCAATGCTAAATGTGTATGTCTAGGCTGCTTTTAACACTGCCAGACATAGATAGTACTATTAATTATGCTTTTAAGAAATAATTTATGTAACAAACACCAAGTCAGCAGTCCCGAAAAATGCATATTTTATAATGTACAGATGTTGAAATATTCACCTTACCTGCATCAGTGGACGGCCCACAGCCCATGACTGCAATGATTATCGACAATTCCCAAAGTGACTTCTCATTCCCTGCAGCTAATTTCAGTTCTAAACTGGTCCTAGAAGATTATTTTCACAGCAGATTTTAACAGAAGGAATTAATCCTTATGGATTATGTTATGTATGAGGGTAGGTGTGATTAGAACACAGGGCGTGTGATTAGAACACAAGGCTGCAGACGGAATCCATGTTTTCACAGAAACAAAATCTCCTTCTTAAAGAATAATTTTACAAAGCATTAAGCAAAATATTCATTAATCATATAATACATTTATTTGTAAACTTTTTTTCTTTTGCTGTGCTCTGCTGGAAGTTGTATGTGTACAATGGCAACATACAGTAGGTTTGTGCAACATCGAGCAGTAAAAACCTAGTGGTTTTCTAATATTTACTGGTGGAAGGTGGTAGACTATGCAAATGATCAATATCAAATAGATCCTTTACCTGATCCACCACTAGCCTAACTCCAAGTTAATTTAGGATTATGCAAATTTCTGCAGCTTGAAAATGGACCAGTCCAAATCTCCCTTGGTCAAACTTGATACTGCAGGTGACACTCTGCTCCCCCCTATGCTGCACACTTGCATCGATAGGCAGCAACCAAGTGAACTACGGTACTTTGTGCCTATGTAGTAGGGAGGGCGACGACGGCATAGGGGAAGATGGTGCAGCCTCCGTGGGAGGGGGAAGGACGAAAAAAATTGTTGATTAATGATTGGTAATTGTAGCGCTCTCACATATAATGGCAGCAAGGAGTATACCACAAACACCCCAAATCGTAGTAACCTTTAAAAGTTAGGAGTTTTTTAGTGTGTTGTTTAAAGATCTTGGATCATTAAGTGACTTTCACAGAGCACGGGAGACACCTGTACTAAAGCTCTCAGCGCTATTCAGCTGAGAATCTTTGCAGCTGAGAATTTTTGAAAGGCTAAAAAAATACCTTATAGATAATTTCAATGACTGAGGCACTGATTGAGATATTTGGCATTCACCGACAAATCAATACTAGGGCCCATATGCAATTCACTTTTTCTCCAGCTTTTTCTCCTAGGTGATATGTTCACATCTTGTGATAAAATGCATTAAAAGTGAACCTTAAGTACCAAAAATAAATTGAGTTTTACTCACCTGGGGCTTACCTCAGCCCCCTGCAGCTGATCGGTGCCCACGACGACTCGCTCTGATGCTCCGGGTCCCGCTGGCGGCCACTTCTGGTTTCGCCGTCAGGACCCGTCAGGCTGGGGAACACGGCTAATACTACGCGTTCCCTGCCAAAATAGCACCCCTATGCGGCCATATGGCCGCATAGGGGTGCTATTTTGGCTGGGAACGTGTAGAAACGGCCGCGTTCCCCAACCTGACGGGTCCTGACGCCCCCAGGTGAATAAAACTCAATTTATTTTTGTCACCACCAGCATGCTTTTTCAATTGTAAAATGCTTAAAAGTTATTTTAAAGAGAATATGAAAATTATCTCCTAGGACAGTGTTTCTCAAACATGTCCTCGTGACTCCTCAACAGTGCATGTTTTGCAGGCAACCTCACCTATGCACAGGTGGGGTAATTAGTGTCTCAGCTACATGGAATCCACCTAGCTGAGACACTAATTACACCACCTGTGCATAGGTGAGGTTGCCTGCAAAACATGCACTGTTGAGGAGTCACAGGGACAGGTTTGAGAAACACTGTCCTAGGAGATAACTCAGGAGAAAAAAATAATTGCATATGGGCCTAGGTCTTCTAACATCTCAGTTAGGTTAGGTTTTGCCTTGGTGCCACCGGTTGCTAAACTGGCTCCAATGAATGCCTATGGGAAAATCTGCATCAGAAAAAAAGTGGAAACAGGCCCTTAGGCTTTCATTGGAGTCAGTTTTTCTGCATCCAATCTGCGTGTAGTGGAAATAGGCCCTAACAGAGAACATCTCAGGTTGGCTGGAAAACCTCTCGAGACCTCTTGTCTGTAAAAGACCCAGCTACATACAGGATACCACCTCCTGAACAAACTGACAGCCATCGGCCCAGTACCCTGAGGTAACCATACTGGCCACGATGGACGTGGAGTCCCTGTACACGAACATTCCCCATGATGATGGTATTGCGGCCTGCCGTAAATATCTTCAGGGTCAGGGCATACCTGTAAAGCCTATTGCTGGATTGATCAAATTAATTCGTACTCATAAGTATTTCACTTTTGGACAGGACCTCTATTTACAGCAGATGGGCGTGGCAATGGGTTCGTGATTCGCATCACAGTATGCAAATCTCTTCATGGTCAAAATCGAAGAGGAATACCTCGATGCATGTGGCATAAAACCCATGGCCTACTTCCGCTTCATTGATGATATTTTAATCATCTGGTCCGCTAGTGAGGATGATCTTCTCCAATTCCACAGGAACTTCAATGCCTTCCATCCTACAATCAAATTGAAACTTACCTACTCTCACACAGAGATTAACTTTCTGGACACCACCATATACATCAGGGGTAACAACATACAAACCTCTGTGTATTGCAAACCTACAGACCGTCCCACATACCTAAGATATGACAGTTTTTATCTCAAGCACATTAAGAACTCTATAATTTACAGCCAAGCTATAAGGTACAACCGAATTTGTTCTGACAGGATGGACAGAAACAAGCACCTGGATCGCCTTAAGAACACTTTCATTAACCACTTAAGGACCTAGGGCTTTCTACCCCTTAAAGAGACACTGAAGGCGAAAAAAAAAATGATAATATTATGATTTGTATGTGTAGTACAGCTAAGAAAAAAAACATTAAGATCAAATACATCAGTCTAATTGTTTCCAGTACAGGAAGAGTTGAGAAAATCCAGTTGTTATCTCTATGCAAAAAAGCTATTAAGCTCTCCGACTAACTTAGTCATGGAGAGGGCTGTTATCTGACTTTTATTATCTCAACTGTAATTGAACTGTTTACTTTTCCTCTGCTAGAGGAGAGTTCATTACTTCACAGACTGCTCTGAAAAACTCATTTTGAATGCTGAGTGTTGTGTAATCTGCACATATTATAGAGTGATGCAATGTTAGAAAAAACACTATATACCTGAAAATAAAAATATGAGAATATTTTCTTTGCTGCTAATCTTCTAGTAATTATTCATAGTACACAACCAATTCATTATATCATTTATTTTTTTCCGCTTCAGTGTCTCTTTAAGGACCGGCCACTTTTTTTCCATTCAGACCACTGCAGCTTTCACGGTTTATTGCTCGCTCATACAACCTACCACCTAAATGAATTTTGGCTCCTTTTCTTGTCACTAATAAAGCTTTCTTTTGGTTGCTCCTGCGATTTTTACTTTTTATTATATTCATCAAAAAAAGACATGAATTTTGGCAAAAAAAATGATTTTTTTTAACTTTCTGTGCTGACATTTTTCAGATAAAGTAAAATTTCTGTATACATGCAGCGCGAAAAATGTGGACAAACATGTTTTGGATAAAAAAAACCCATTCAGTGTATATTTATTGGTTTGGGTAAAAGTTATAGCGTTTACAAACTATGGTGCAAAAAGTGAATTTTCCCATTTTCAAGCATCTATGACTTTTCTGACCCCCTGTCATGTTTCATGAGGGGCTAGAATTCCAGGATAGTATAAATACCCCCCAAATGACCCCATTTTGGAAAGAAGACATCCCAAAGTATTCACTGAGAGGCATAATGAGTTCATAGAAGATATTATTTTTTGTCACAAGTAAGCGGAAAATGACACTTTGTGACAAACAAAAAAAAAAAAAAAGTTTCCATTTCTTCTAACTTGCGACAAAAAAAAATGAAATCTGCCACGGACTCACCATGCCCCTCTCTGAATACCTTGAAGGGTCTACTTTCCAAAATGGGGTCATTTGTGGGGTGTGTTTACTGTCCTGACATTTTGTGGGGTGCTAAATTGTAAGCACTCCTGTAAATCCTAAAGGTGCTCATTGGACTTTGGACCCCTTAGCGCAGTTAGGCTGCAAAAAAGTGCCACACATGTGGTATTGCCGTACTCAGGAGAAGTAGTATAATGTGTTTTGGGGTGTATTTTTAAACATACCCATGCTGGGTGGGAGAAATATCTCTGTAAATGACAATTTGTTAATTTTTTTACACACAACTGTTTATTTACAGAGATCTTTCTCCCACTCAGCATGGGCATGTGTAAAAATACACCCCAAAACACATTGTACTACTTCTCCCGAGTACGGCGATACCACATGTGTGGCACTTTTTTGCACCCTAACTGCGCTAAAGGGCCCAAAGTCCAATGAGTACCTTTAGGATTTCACAGGTCATTTTGAGAAATTTCGTTTCAAGACTACTCCTTACGGTTTAGGGCCCCTAAAATGCCAGGACAGTATAGGAACCCCACAAATGACCCCATTTTAGAAAGAAGACACCCCAAGGTATTCCGTTAGTAGTACGGTGAGTTCATAGAAGATTTTATTTTTTGTCACAAGTTAGCGGAAAACGACACTTTGTGAAAAAAAACAATAAAAATCAATTTCCGCTAACTTGTGACAAAAAATAAAATCTTCTATGAACTCACCGTACTACTAACAGAATACCTTGGGGTGTCTTCTTTCTAAAATGGAGTCATTTGTGGGGTTCACATACTGTCCTGGCATTTTAGGGGCCCTAAACCGTGAGGAGTAGTCTTGAAACGAAATTTCTCAAAATGACCTGTGAAATCCTAAAGGTACTCATTGGACTTTGGGCCCCTTAGCGCAGTTAGGGTGCAAAAAAGTGCCACACATGTGGTATCGCCGTACTCGGGAGAAGTAGTACAATGTGTTTTGGGGTGTATTTTTACACATACCCATGCTGGGTGGGAGAAATAACTCTGTAAATGGACAATTGTGTGTAAAAAAATCAAAAGATTGTCATTTACAGAGGTATTTCTCCCACCCAGCATGGGTATGTGTAAAAATACACCCCAAAACACATTATACTACATCTCCCGAGTACGGCAATGCCACATGATTGGCACTTTTTTGCAGCCTAACTGCGCTAAAGGGCCCAAAGTCCAATGAGTACCTTTAGGATTTCACAGGTCATTTTTGTTTCAAGACTACTCCTCACGGTTTAGGGCCCCTAAAATGCCAGCGCAGAATAGGAACCCCACTAATGACCCCATTTTAGAAAGAAGACACCCCAAGGTATTCCGTTAGGAGTATGGTGAGTTCATAGAAGTTTTTATTTTTTTGTCACAAGTTAGCGGAAATTGATTTTAATTGTTTTTTTTTCACAAAGTGTCATTTTCCGCTAACTTGTGACAAAAAATAAAATCTTCTATGAACTCACCATACTCCTAACGGAATACGTTTGGGTGTCTTCTTTCTAGAATGGGGTCATTTGTGGGGTTCCTATACTGCCCTGGCATTTTAGGGGCCCTAAACCGTGAGGAGTAGTCTTGAAACAAAAATGACCTGTGAAATCCTAAAGGTACTCATTGGACTTTGGGCCCCTTAGCGCAGTTAGGCTGCAAAAAAGTGCCAATCATGTGGTATCGCCGTACTCGGGAGATGTAGTATATTGTGTTTTGGGGTGTATTTTTACACATACCCATGCTGGGTGGGAGAAATACCTGTGTAAATGACAATTGTTTGATTTTTTTTACACACAATTGTCCATTTACAGAGAGATTTCTCCCACCCAGCATGGGTATGTGTAAAAATACACCCCAAAACATATTATACTACTTCTCCTGAGTATGGCGATACCACATGTGTGACACTTTTTTGCAGCCTAGGTGCGCTAAGGGGCCCAACGTCCTAATCACAGGTCATTTTCAGGCATTTGTTTTCTAGACTACTCCTCACGGTTTAGGGCCCCTAAAATGCCAGAGCAGTATAGGAACCCCACAAGTGACCCCATTTTAGAAAGAAGACACCCCAAGGTATTCCGTTAGGTGTATGGCGAGTTCATAGAAGATTTTATTTTTTGTCACAAGTTAGTGAAAAATGACACTTTGTGAAAAAAAAAAAAATCAATTTCCGCTAACTTTTGACAAAAAATAAAATCGTCTATGAACTCGTCATACACCTAACAGAATACATTGGGGTGTCTTTTTTCTAAAATGGGGTCCGTTTCTGGGGTTCCTATACCGCCCTGGCATTTTACGGGCCCAAAACCGTGAGTAGTCTGGAAACCAAATGTCTCAAAATGACTGTTCAGGGGTATACGCATCTGCAAATTTTGATGACAGGTGGTCTATGAGGGGGCGAATTTTGTGGAACCGGTCATATGCAGGGTGGCCTTTTAGATGACAGGTTGTATTGGGCCTGATCTGATGGATAGGAGTGCTAGGGGGGTGACAGGAGGTGATTGATGGGTGTCTCAGGGGGTGGTTAGAGGGGAAAATAGATGCAATAAATGCACTGGGGAGGTGATCGGAAGGGGGTCTGAGGGGGATCTGAGGGTTTGGCCGAGTGATCAGGAGCCCACACGGGGCAAATTAGGGCCTGATCTGATGGGTAGGTGTGCTAGGGGGTGACAGGAGGTGATTGATGGGTGTCTCAAGGTGTGATTAGATGGGGGAATAGATGCAAGCATTGCACTGGCGAGGTAATCAGGGCTGGGGCCTGAGGGCATTCTGAGGGTGTGGGCGGGTGATTGAGTGCCCTAGGGGCAGATAGGGGTCTAATCTGATAGGTAGCAGTGACAGGGGGTGATTGATGGGTAATTAGTGGGTGTTTAGGGTAGAGAACAGATATAAACACTGCCCTTGGGAGGTGATCTGACGTCGGATCTGCGGGCGAACTATTGGTGTGGGTGGGTGATCAGATTGCCCGCAAGGGGCAGGTTAGGGGCTGATTGATGAGTGGCAGTGACAGGGGGTGATTGATGGGTGGCAGTGACAGGGGGTGATTGATGGGTGATTGACAGGTGATTGACAGGTGATCAGTGGGTTATTACAGGGAAGAACAGATGTAACTAATGCACTGGCGAATTGATAAGGGGGGGTCTGAGGGCAATCTGAGCGTGTAGGCGGGTGATTGGGTGCCCGCAAGGGGCAGATTAGAGTCTGATCTGATGGGTAACAGTGACAGGTGGTGATAGGGGGTGATTGATGGGTAATTAGTGGGTAATTAGTGGGTGTTTAGAGGAGACAATAGATGTAAACACTGCGCTTGGGTGGTGATCTGATGTCGGATCTGCGGGCGATCTGTTGGTGTGGGTGGGTGATCAGATTGCCCGCAAGGGGCAGGTTAGGGGCTGATTGATGGGTGGCAGTGACAGGGGGTGATTGATGGGTGGCAGTGACAGGGGGTGATTGATGGGTGATTGACAGGTGATCAGTGGGTTATTACAGGGAAGGACAGATGTAAATAATGCCCTGGCGAATTGATAAGGGGGGGGTCTGAGGGCAATCTGAGCGTGTAGGCGGGTGATTGGGTGCCCACAAGGGGCAGATTAGGGTCTGATCTGATGGGTAACAGTGACAGGTGGTGATAGGGGGTGATTGATGGGTAATTAGTGGGTGTATAGAGGAGAGAATAGATGTAAACACTGCGCTTGGGTGGTGATCTGATGTCGGATCTGCGGGCGATCCATTGGTGTGGGTGGGTGATCAGATTGCCCGCAAGGGGCAGGTTAGGGGCTGATTGATGGGTGGCAGTGACAGGGGGTGATTGATGGGTGGCAGTGACAGGGGGTGATTGATGGGTGATTGACAGGTGATCAGTGGGTTATTACAGGGAAGGACAGATGTAAATAATGCCCTGGCGAATTGATAAGGGGGGGGTCTGAGGGCAATCTGAGCGTGTAGGCGGGTGATTGGGTGCCCACAAGGGGCAGATTAGGGTCTGATCTGATGGGTAACAGTGACAGGTGGTGATAGGGGGTGATTGATGGGTAATTAGTGGGTGTATAGAGGAGAGAATAGATGTAAACACTGCGCTTGGGTGGTGATCTGATGTCGGATCTGCGGGCGATCCATTGGTGTGGGTGGGTGATCAGATTGCCCGCAAGGGGCAGGTTAGGGGCTGATTGATGGGTGGCAGTGACAGGGGGTGATTGATGGGTGGCAGTGACAGGGGGTGATTGATGGGTGATTGACAGGTGATCAGTGGGTTATTACAGGGAAGGACAGATGTAAATAATGCCCTGGCGAATTGATAAGGGGGGGGTCTGAGGGCAATCTGAGCGTGTAGGCGGGTGATTGGGTGCCCGCAAGGGGCAGATTAGGGTCTGATCTGATGGGTAACAGTGACAGGTGGTGATAGGGGGTGATTGATGGGTAATTAGTGGGTGTTTAGAGGAGAGAATAGATGTAAACACTGCGCTTGGGTGGTGATCTGATGTCGGATCTGCGGGCGATCTATTGGTGTGGGTGGGTGATCAGATTGCCCGCAAGGGGCAGGTTAGGGGCTGATTGATGGGTGGCAGTGACAGGGGGTGATTGATGGGTGGCAGTGACAGGGGGTGATTGATGGGTGATTGACAGGTGATCAGTGGGTTATTACAGGGAAGAACAGATGTAAATATTGCACTGGCGAATTGATAAGGGGGGGTCTGAGGGCAATCTGAGCGTGTAGGCGGGTGATTGGGTGCCCGCAAGGGGCAGATTAGGGTCTGATCTGATGGGTAACAGTGACAGGTGGTGATAGGGGGTGATTGATGGGTAATTAGTGGGTGTTTAGAGCAGAGAATAGATGTAAACACTGCGTTTGGGTGGTGATCTGATGTCGGATCTGCGGGCAATCTATTGGTGTGGGTGGGTGATCAGATTGCCCACAAGGGGCAGGTTAGGGGCTGATTGATGGGTGGCAGTGACAGGGGGTGATTGACAGGTGATCAGGGGGGATAGATGCATACAGTACACAGGGGGGGGGGGGGGGTCTGGGGAGAATCTGAGGGGTGGGGGGTGATCAGGAGGGGGCAGTGGGCAGGGGGGGAGATAAAAAAAAAAATAGCGTTGACAGATAGTGACAGGGAGTGATTGATGGGTGATTAGGGGGGTGATTGGGTGCAAACAGGGGTCTGGGGGTGGGCAGGGGGGGGGGTCTGAGGGGTGCTGTGGGCGATTTGGGGCGGGGGGGGGGGGGGGAAATCAGTGTGCTTGGGTGCAGACTAGGGTGGCTGCAGCCTGCCCTGGTGGTCCCTCGGACATTGGGACCACCAGGGCAGGAGGCAGCCTGTATAATACACTTTGTAAACATTACAAAGTGTATTATACACTTTGTATGCGGCGATCGCGGGGTTAACATCCCGCCGGCGCTTCCGTATAGCCGGCGGGATGTTGCGGCGGGCGAGCGGTGACAGGCGCCGGCGGAGGATCGCGTCACGGATGACGTGATCGCTCCGCCCATGCCCTTAAATGGACCGCCGCCTCTGTGGGTGAGCCGGTCCTTAAGGGCTCCACTTCCCGGCCGCCCCTGTGCGTTAGGCGGTCGGGAAGTGGTTAAATAAGGTTACAGTCCTCCTATCGCTGAGGCCCAAATCAGGAAAGCCAGCAACATCCCCAGGACTGAACTCCTGAAATATAAGCAAAACTAGAAAGAGGACCGTGTCCCATTGGTTGTCACCTACAACCCACACCTGGAAATCTTAAAGAGACTCCGTAACAAAAATTGCATCCTGTTTTTTATCATCCTACAAGTTCCTAAAGCTATTCTAATGTGTTCTGGCTTACTGCAGCACTTTCTGCTATCACAGTCTCTGTAATAAATCAATGTATCTTTCCCCTGTCAGACTTGTCGGCCTGTGTCTGGAAGGCTGCCAAGTTCTTCAGTGTTGTGGTTCAGCTATGAACTCCCCCTTCCAGGCCCCTCTATGCACACTGCCTGTGTATTATTCAGATTAGTGCAGCTTCTCTCTTATCTTTTACAAGCTGGATAAATCATCCTCTGAGCTGGCTGGGCTTTCACATACTGAGGAATTGCATAAGGGCAAAGCTGTTTGCAGGAAGAAAAGAGCAGCCTGAAACTTCAGTGCATGAGAACTGCAGGGGGAAAGAAACACACAATGATCTCTTGAGATTCAAAAGGAAGGCTGTATACAGCCTGCTTGTGTATGGATGTATTTTCTATGTGTGGACATACTGTACATCAACCTACTTCCTGTTTTGATGGCCATTTTGTTTGTTTATAAACAAACTTTTTAAAACTGGTTTTTAACCACTTTTAATGCGGCGAGGAGCGGCGAAATTGTGACAGAGGGGAATAGGAGATGTCCCCTAACGCACTGGTATGTTTACTTTTGTGCGATTTTAACAATACAGATTCTCTTTAAGGAGGATTGCTAAGGAACGTCATCCCATTTTACACAAGGATCACAGACTGAGAACGATATTCCCTAAACCTCCACTCTTGTCATATCGGCAACCACACAATCTAAAACAAATGATTGTCAGGAGTTCTTTGAATAGGCCTCAACAAAACGGAACATCGCCCTGCCGACAAAAAATATGTGGGACCTGCAGACACATTTACTCCACTGACAGGGTAACGATACCAGGTTCAAAACAGGAGTACAGAGTACAAGGTACATTTTCCTGTGGTTCCACCAATCTGGTATATCTGATCATGTGTGCTAAATGCCCCAATGTTATGTACGTGGGAGAAACTGGACAAACTCTGCGCAAACGTATGAATGGACACAGGCACACTATTAATGATACCAAATCTGGACTCCCAGTTGCTACACACTTTATTTATTTATTGTATTTATAAAGCGCCAACATATTACGCAGCGCTGACACTTTCGGTCCAACGGACACAGCATGGGTGACCTTCGTGTCACTGCCCTGAAGGGTGGCTTCAAAACGTCAAACGATCGATTAATAGCAGAAACAAAATGTATAAATTGGTCCAAAGCTGTGCAAAACGGTTTGAATAAGGACAACAACTTCTTATAGTGGTATGGGGCGGATGATATTTAAACTTTCTCGCTAAACTTGTGAACTAAGAATTTACGATAACTCTGGGTCAATCCTAATCCCAGGTCTGTGAGCATGGAGTAAACAAGGATGCTTATTTTAGCTAACAACCTTTAACCCCATTCAGATGGTCTGTTTGAATTAAGGCATCTTAAAGAGGAACTAAAAATAAATAAAGCAATAAAAAAGTGCTTTATTTTTACAATAATTATGTATAAATGATTTAGTCAGTGTTTGCGCATTGTAAAAACTTTCCTCTCCCCGATTTACATTCTGACATTTATTACATGGTGACATTTTTACTGTGGGCAGGTTATGTAGCTGCTGCTAGCTGTTTTGGCTGTTAGGGCCCTTTTCCACTAGCAGTCGCTAGCGTTCACGCTGAACGCTAGCGATTGCTGAATCGCAAAGCTAAAAAATTACCGGCGATTTCCCGACGTTTGCGGCCACGATTTTGCTATGCTATGCACTGCATAGCAAAATCGCGGCAAATATCGCTCCGCCGCGCGTTCGCGTTCCTGTGAAAAATGAATCGCGGTAGTGGAAATGACCTACCGCGTTTCCTATGTTAAAAAGCAAACCGTAGCGATTGTAAAATCGCTAGCGGTTTGCGATTTTCCGATTCCGCCAGCGCAAACGCGCTAGTGGAAAAGGGCCCTAAGAGACAGCTGTAAACAGCTAATTCCTGTCTGTGAACCTTGTTACATTGTAACAAACTGCCAAACGTACCACGGTCCCAGAGCTTCTTGTGGGAGGGGTTTCAGCACAAATCAGTCATACAGCGCCCCCTGATGGTCTGTTTGTGAAAAACAATATCTTTCTCATGTAAAAGGGGGTATCAGCTACTGATTGGGATAAAGTTCAATTCTTGGTTGGAGATTCTCTTTAATGACATGTATTTATGCTTGAAAAAAATATCTGTTTTCCCTTTTGATGTTGCATGTATATAGCTGTCTGTACCACCAGCTTGCAAACTAAGGCCCAGTGCACACCGAGCGGTTTTTGGAGCGATCCGCCGGCCGCATCCGCCTCTAAAAACGCTTGTCTAATGTATTGCAATGGGATGGTGCACACCGGCGGTTTGCGGTTTTTGCCAAGCCGCAAACGCGCCTCCTGCTGCGCGTTTGCGGTTTTCGGAAGCGTTTCGTCCTCAATGTAAAGTATAGGAAAAACGCAAACCGCTCTGAAAAACGCTACTTCAGAGCAGTTTGCCAGGCATTTTTGTTACAGTAGCTGTTCAGTAACAGCTTTTACTGTAACAATATGTGTAATCTGCTAGACAAAAACGCACGCAAAACCGCTAGGTATGTTTAGAAAACCTCTCTAAACATACCTAGAATCGCTCTGAAATCAGCTCCCAAAACCGCTAGCGTATTGCGGATCTGCTAGCGGTTTTGGTGTGCACTGGGCCTTACAGGATATAAGCCAGACGAAGGCTGCAAGGCCAAAAGCTTGCTTATTTTTATTCATTTTTAGTTAGCCAATAAATGGTATCATCCTGATTTAAAACTTCTTGCCCTGAATCTAAAATATATGAAAGTCTAATGTTTATCAGTACATTACAGAAAATAATGAACTTTATCACAATATGCTAATTTTTTGAGAATGACCTGTATATGGCCTCTTGCACACTGCAAGAAATTCAGATTCAGATTCCGCTTTTTAATCAGTTTTTACCTCCGATTCAGATTCAGATTTGCAGTGTGCAGGGAGCAAACTGCAAATCTGAATCTGAATCGGAAGTAAAAACAGATTAAAAAGCGGAATCTGAATCTGAATTGCTTGCAGTGTGCAAGAGGCCTATATCTTTTTTTCAAGACAAACTAGGTTTTCATTGGGGGGTATTTGGTCCCAAGAAAAATGTTCTTTTGTATGCATTTTAATGGGGAAAACCGGGAAAAATGCATTATTTCTCAGTTTTTAACGATTCCTTTTTAAAAATAAAAAGTGCTACTGTGATAAAAAACCGTGCCACCAGTTTTATGTCCCCCAGCCAGATATTTTTCCCAGTATCAGCCCCCCCCCCTCCTGCAGTATAGTCAGGTGTATCCCCAATATCAGCCCCCCCCCCCCCCTGAACCTTTCCTTTAATCCCAACCTCCCCCCAGTTACCCAGATGTCCCCCAGTGTGATCACCCCCCCCCCCCTTTGTATAACCTCCGCCCCCCCCAGAATAAATATGCCAGGTGCCCCCCCCCCCCCCCCATCCAGCAGCCCCCTCCATGCACAAATCGTTAAAATAAACATCAGCAAGCAGCCTCTCTCCCCATACCTCGTTTCAGTGATCAGCGTGCAGCCTGAGCCTCCGATCCCCGCTCTGCACTCAGCCGCGCAATGCCAACTACCCGGCATGAGTTCATCAAGCCGGGACCCGGATATTCAGTATTACGCAGCTGAGTGCAGAACGGGGAACGGAGGTGCAGGCTGATCGCTGGAATGAGGTAGGGTGAGAGAGGCTGCTTGCTGCTCATTTTTTTTTAGGTGATCTGGCCATGGAGGGGGAGAGATGAAGGATCACCGCTGTTGGCTACAGTGGTGATCGTTTATCCGCGGGGTGGTCTCTAATTGGCTTAAAGGGAACCTGTTCCCTTACACCAATTAGTACTGCAGCTGACAGTGCCAGGGAGTGCACTCAGGAGCGCGCCCGATCGGGCACAGCAGGGCTGCAATGTTAAATCACCAGTCAATATCCGCAGACTAAAAACCATCAGTAGACTAGTCTAAACTGCTTAGTGAATTGAGGCCATATGGCTCAGTTCCCACTATATGCATTTTAACTGAAAGCTTTTTCACAATGCACTGCTATGGAAAAAACACATACCAACGCACGCTTACGAATGCCAACTGATTAAGTGAAAAAGGGCCCTGAAAAGAGATGGACTAGTCCAAAACCTGTAGGTTCTGTCAGATTTTAAATGGTAACTATCTGGCATTGAATCAAAAATAAATTCTTTATTTTTATTTGGTAAATAAGTAATAAGGATGCTAACCAGGCAATCCAAAAACTAGAAATAACTTTTACTTTTTTTCTCCATAAAACATAATTCCCCAGTTTCCCTGGCACTTATTTGGTACATCTGCTGCACAAAGGAAATTGCAGGGCATGCTGGGTTTTCTTTTTTACTTTCACCTCAGACATAACTAATGCAGACTGATTGGCTGAAGCCTCTTTCCCCCCTGTTTTCCCCTCGCACACCTCTGTTCCTCTCTGATTGGCCAATATTTCTCATGCTTATAAAGGGGCATACACACATCAGACTATAGTCTTTGGAAAATGAAAGATCACAGACCTATCTTACCACCCTTCATGTAGTATGAGAGCATTTCTACACAGTCTATTCTATGGAGCTGAACTCCCCATCAGAAAAAATCTTTGCAAGATGCTGCACACAAAGATGCTGTACAGACACAAAAGATCAGTATCTGCAAAAGATCAGTTCCTGCAAATTGCATTAATAGTCTATGAGATCTGCAGATCATCATATACACCTTGTTTAATTGACATTTATCTGCAGATCAGACAATCATCTGCGGATCTGAAAATCCATCCTGGTGGATCTGATCTGCAGATGAATGTCTGTTAAACAAGGTGTGTATGATGATCTGCAGATATCATAGACTATCAATGCATTTTGCAGGAACTGATCTTTTGCAGGAACAGATCTTTTGCAGATACTGATCTTTTGAATGTCTACAGCATCTTTGTGTGCAGCATCTTGCAAAGATTTCTGTCTGATGGGGAGTTCAGCTCCTGAGCTCCATAGAAAAGACTGTGTAGGTATGGCTCTCATACTACAAGAAGGGGGTAAAATTGGTCTGTGATCTTTCATTCTCAAAAGACCATGGTTATGTGTGTATGAGCCTTAAGGGAGGAAATTATGTCAGGATTGGCTTTAAGATAGTTTACTAAAGAAAAATCAATAAAATAAAAATGTGGACATTGCAATACATGTTATTTAAGTAGAGCAAGTATTTATCGACTTATATATGTGGGATTTTTTTCTGAGATAGTATGGCTGACAGCTCCTCTTTGACTACGGTACTTACTTTTTTCACTGTAGTGGTACCTTAAAGTGGACCTGAACTCTTGCACAGGACAGAAGGAAAACAGAGAGAAATGCACCCTGTATGTATTTAGCGAGTTAAGCCTGTTTATTTCACCCTCATTTGTGTCTAATCACACGTTGCAATTTGATCTCTCCCCTGTGTCACATGACTGCCACAACAGATAAAGCAGGTAAGCTCATTTGAAAGCACAGGATGTTAACAACATATCCGCTTCCATGAATCAGTAAGTAGAAACAGTGCAGATTTATCTTAGCATTTGTATCAGCTGCAACAAATAAATTTTTTTGTTTAAAGGTTATTATGCTGTTGCGTATCTTTTAGAGCAGAGAGGACATTCTGAGTTCAGGTCCGCTTTAAGGCAGGGGTCACACTTACCGGCTTTCGTACGCGTTTTCTGCACAGAAAAACTGACTTCAACTGAGAACTCATGTTAATCAATAAGCAAGGTTACACTTTAACGCAGATTTCGCATGCAGAAAAAAAACTGACATCTTGCGCAATTTGTCAGTTTTCTCTATAAATTACATTAGCTGCTGTAAGGCAGGGGTCACACTTGTCTTTCAGTTTTCTGCAAAGTGTAGAAAACTGAAAGACAAGTGTGACCCCTGCCTAAATGATTTTTTACACATTGATCAGAGACAGGGAGAGAGGTATGAGTTCCTGTACTGGTCACCTAAGTTTATCTCTTAGAAGACAGAGTCAGGTCAGATGATCTGTGCAAACAGTTAAAGATTGGCTGTTATCCCTAGCTCCAGCCTGACTATTTTATGTGGCTGATGTTGGGATGGGGGAGGAGTTTGGACAGTTGTCTCTCCAATAAGGTAGCATTAGCAATACAGGAAATGGAGCAAGCGGAGCTAGCAGCTAGATATTTTAAATCTGGTTATTGCAAAAAGTACAGATGTACGTTAATTGCTAATTAAAGAGAACCTGTAAGATGGAAGGAAAGGCCTTGAGAATGGTTGGATAAATGTTTAACTACTTCCGTACCAGCAGTCTCTGCCCCCTTAAAGGAGTCATCAGGGGAAATATGCTAAAATAAGTGGTACTTACCGGGGGCTTCCTCCAGCTCCAAGCTCCCAGGACGTCCCTCGCCGCAGCTCTGCCCGCAGCCGTTCGCCGCAGGTCCGTCCCGGTCCCCGGCGATGACGTCAGAGTGACCTCCAGGTCGCATTGTACTGCGCCTGCGTGAGCGGCGCTGTCAATCACCGACACGTGGGCCGAAGTGGACTGCGCAGGTAAGTACCACTTATTTTAGCATATTTCCCCTGATGACTCCTTTAAGGACCAGAGACTGCTGGCACTGGTAAAACGGCACTTACCGACAAATCGCCGCAATCATCTGCCGCCCAACGCCGGTCCCGCCGTTCTGTCCCCACCGCAGGTCCCTCTCTCTGCCGTCCCTGTGATGGTAGAGCTGTGAGAGCAAATCAGGAGCCGCTTTCTTTGGCTCCTGATGCTGTCAATCAATTTAAGCCAAAATCTATTGACTATCTATGGATATGGGACCAATTTTGATCGATTCGATCTATCTGACAGGATGAAAAATCTAGGTCGATCTGCTGCTGGCAGCAGATCGATTGCCCATAAAGTTGCATTGGATCTAATGGTCCAATAATGCATTTAGATCGATTTGCAATAGATTTCCAATAGATTTCATTCTGAAATCTATTGGAAATCTGTTCCTAGTGTGTGGCACACATCAGATAGATTCCTGTCAGATTCAACTTGACAGGTATCTGACAGAAATCTGATGGTTGAATCTGCTGCAAATCTATAAGTGTATGGCCACCTTTGCGCCAGATTTGCAGCATGATAAAATAAGCTTTCAGTGCAGGGTAAAGTACTCTGGACCATAGGTCAGCAATGTTAAATGTGTAATCATTCATGTCACATTGGGATAAAGGTTATGGGATGTTTGTAAGGGTAAAAGTCTTGGCAGAGGAAGTATATGACTTTAGACTTCATAGAATAATAATTAACAGGAACATGCAAAGACATATCTGTGTATATCTGTGTAAACACAAACTGGAGACATGTTTGAGAGTATGTCTCGTTAAGGGCAGTTTTATACTTGGAGTTTTCGATGCAATGTGCACACCAAATCGCACAACAGAACAGCTTCATATGACCCGCATCGTATCGCGCTCTCATCGTGTACACTTACTGCGTCGTCCCTTGACTTGCATAACTGCATATTCCGTGCGGTAGGCACAAATCATGGCGTAATGCGCTGCAGCCTTTGCATTGTGATTGTAGTGATTTTGATACTTCTGGTGCATGAAATCACATTGCACAAACTGTGCAAGTCTCCATAGACATCCATGGCCCTTACTGCAGGGAAGCGAGCTGGTGTGCTGGTGTGCTGGTGCTTCAGCCAGAGAAAGTTAACTGAAGGTCTGTGCTATTTTTCCCCTATTTTCTATCTTTAAATGTCGGGGGGGGGGAAGGGGGGAGGAGGGAAGAATCTGTATGTGTTGGGGTGGTAGGGTCTGTGTGTGTTAGTGGTGTAAAGCAGTCTTGTAGTGTAAAGCAGCGTTCCCCAACCCTGTCCTCAAGGCTCGCCAACAGTGCATGTTTTGTAGAAATCCACAGAGGTAGTTAATCAGAAGTTGTTAACAATGAGTAATATTTTACTACAGTAAGTAGTTATGATAAATTCTACATCTGCATTTAAAGGGAACCAGAGATCCTCCAGCCTCATACACGCTGATCGATCCCACGCCGCCGTCCAGCGCTGCCCGCAACTACGAGAACGGGCTCTCGTCGCTGATATCATCGGAGGCGGGCTACGCAGGAGAAGTGCGCCCTCTACGTATCTCTCCATACAGTGCTGCAGATACGCAAAGAGCGCACCTCTGCTACGCTAGACTGGCTCCGACTGACGGCAGAGCGGGGTCCCGGTTCTCATAGCTGCGGGCAGCGCTGGACGGCGGCGTGGGATCGATCAGTGCTTATGGGGCTGGAGGAAGCCCTAGGTATGTAAAACGTCTTTTCTTTAACTACTTTACAACCGCGTCACGCCAATGGGCGTGACCGCGGCAGCAACCCCAGGAACGCCTAACGCAGGACCGCCTAACACAGTTTTCCAGGGAACGGCTGCATTCATGCGCGATCGTTCCCTGCCGTTTCACGGAACGGAGTTCCGTGAATAGCCTGCTAGCCGCCGCTAGCCGCCGATCGCGGCTAGCAGGCTGCTTGTAAATGTAAGGGGAAAGAAATCCCCTTTGTTTACAAGCGTACAGCGCTGCCGGGGGCCGCAACGCTGTACAGATCGGCGATCCTGGCCTCTGATTGGCCGGGGAGCGCCCTCCTCTCATAGGCTGATGCCTATGAGAGGCGGAACAGGACGGATCAGCGTCCTGTTCCAATTCTTGTGACGGAGGGGAGGAGGGAAGGGAAGGGAGGGGAGGGGGACAGGGAGAGAGAGAGCCTTGCTGAGGCAAGTGACAAAAAAAAATAAACAAAGCCTGCAGCGATCGGACCCCTCCGGCGGCATGTCCACTTAGGGACAAAAAAAGAAGGCGAGTCCGATCGCTGGGCACCTAAGCTGGGCTGTGCAGAGGGCTGAAAAGCCTGCACAGCCCAGCACTGCAAACATGAGCCTGGTCTTTAGGGGGGGTTACCACTGCGGTCGTCAAGTGGTTAAAGGATCTCTGGTTCTCTTTAAGAGGTTTGGATACTTTACTTGCATTGAAGGACATTCGCAGCTATAATTAGTAGTTAATTACCAGCAAAGTTGATCCAGGGATTTTATCTGACTGCCACCTGGAGTCAGGAAGGAATTTTTTCCCCTTAAAGGTTAATTGGCCCAAGATTTGTATTTTTTTGTTTTGTTTTTTTTGCCTTACGCTGGAGCAATTTGGATATAGGAGGGTGCAGGAGAGAAAGGCACCTAATGATCAATTATTTAATTTGATGTTTTTTTCAGGCTGGACTTGATGGATGAATGTCTTTTTTTCTACCAAACTATGTAATTATGTAAGGAGTTCTGCAATTTTGAGAAACTTAGCTATAGTTTCTTGGTTAACAAAGAGAACACCGAGAGCCCATTGTAGTGTAGTATGTATTGAAATACATTGGAAAGTTACAGTGTGAGAATGAGATACTCACAAACCAGGGTAACCTTCCAGGCAACCACTAAACATGCAGGTGAGGAGATTAGGCCTGTCCTTACTAAGGATTAGGAAGTCACTCTCTGTAGATCGGAAAGAAGGGGGTAAGTCACCCCTCCAACAGAGGTGGACACAATACAAGTAGTAAAGAACGTGCACCTTTTCGATACTACCACTGACATGGGGTCAAATGATGGTATAATTTTGGGCAATGCCAATCCCCCTCTAAGAGACACAATTACATATCCAACTTTTATTGTTTAAAGTTTTATTGACTATATTAACTCTTAAACCAAATTTACCAACGTCATTTGTTTTTAGACCGTTTATTTTTTCAATATACATTCATATATTGTTAGGCTCATGGAGCATATTTGTCTCTGCCCACAGTCTATACCCCTATTTATTGCCTGATGAAGCGGGTTACACCTGCAAAACATATTGCATCTTTTTGGGGAATATACAATAAATTTGTTTGTCTGAATTGACAGTTATCGTGTCTGCTTCTTGGAGGTAAGTCCACCTCTGCCTCCCAAGCATTTTTTTTTATCCTACTGGCGCCTCTGTTCTTTACTACTTAAGTTAAAACCTGACAAAACTGGCTTTGCAAATTTGGCCTAATTGGCTAATCACGAGACATTGCTCATGCAAATATGCATTTGCTTTCGCATGCCAAAATTATGCAGGGTCTAAAACTAATACCGCAAAGCTTGCACCATTCCTGCCCACGCTGATCATTATCTTTATTTTACTCTTTCCTTCACATGCAATATTACACACGAAACATTCAATATTCGCCAGTCTTTCAGTTGTAACACAACATATGTTATTTATGTGATAACTTGTCCTTGTGACAAGCAATACGTTGGCAGAACAAGCCAACAGATGAGAACCCGTATAGGCCAACACAAAATAAATATTAACAAAGCATACCCTAAACACAGCCTATCCAGGCATTTTGCAGAACATCATGATTCAAATTCAAAACTTTTCATTTTTACACCAATTGAACACATCCCAGACAACCTTTCCCCTACTGAACGGATGGCTCGATTACGGGCCCGAGAGATGTATTGGATCTTCAATCTTAGAACACTTAAGCCAGAAGGGCTAAATGAGTGCCTGGAACACAATTTTTAATCCCCCCCCCCCCCCAAGCCACTGTTCCTGCCTTAACACCTTCCTTTACCTTCAACTTTACCCCTCCTTTAGTCCTTTCCACCCTTTTTACCCCATGCCCCTCCCCCACCCACCCCCTCCCTCTGCACCATTTCCCTCACCGACTCACTTCCCTATCCTTGCTATTGCCACAACCTTACCCCACACTTCTCACGATTTGAGGGGGAACGCTGCCAATTTATGCGTATTTTAGTAGGAAATGCTGCCAAATTATGTATAATTTGGAGGGAAACTGCCAAATGATGTAAAATTGTTGTGAAGATGCTGGCAATCTATACCTTTTGGGGGAAACACAGCCTGTTTTTTTTTTTTTACCTTCCGTGTGTGTGTGTGTGTGTGGGGGGGGGGGGTGTAGGGGGGGAGAAGCAAACTCACTACTGTACCTTAAATCTCTTATCTCTCCCAGCCAAGCACCTATTCCGCAGCCCTATCTAGTGTCCCTTTCTCCTCTCCTCCTCTGTAGATTGTAAGCTTTTGCCGAGTGCATCCATCTTGATCTTGCAAAGTCACCAATGATACCATTCTCATGGATTAACTCAGACTTGAATTAATGGGTCTCAGCTCCCAAATCGAATGATCAAGTATCTTATACCTTGTTTGCATGTATAACCCTGTGCTACATTGTACGACCTTGTGCTACTTCTCTGTCTGACACCCATTGTGAACATGAACATTGCATGTATCCCTATTTATTGCATGATATGTTGGACTTCATAAATACAATAAATAATAATAATATCAGTTCTTTTGATCTGTACGTTTCATCCCACTTTTGGTAAAACGAGAACTCAATTTATTGTTACTGGCCCTCCACCATGTAGTCTCAAAAAGTTTGGCCCTCCATGTCCATATGAAGTTGAACAGCACTGTTCTAGGGAATTGAGCCTGATTAGCTGCCATGTCAGTACAGATAGTTCATATTTTAAATTCTGATAAATGTCGGAGAACAGAATCTTTCTCAGAGCCCTTAGATAGAAGAACATAAAAGTAGGGGAAAAAAAGACAAAAAAACTTTTTTTTTGTAAATTTATGTGAATAATCATCATATTTTATTCCTCAGCAATTTCAAGTCATCATTCATTCCCTTTATTGCATTTATGGTACAGTCTTCATAAAAATGTCCTCATAATATGATATTCCACTTGCAAGTGCTTATGGCTCTGCATGTATCAATATGGATCTGGGATACTTCATAGGCAGAGAATAGCACAATTAGTCTCCTATATGCTGCGCAATAAGCACTCATAGATGAACTGTTGGGAAGCATAAGTTAGCCACACACAGAATGATACCTTTTCACAATCAGGGCCATGTGTACTATTAGGTACTTGAAAGTTGGGGTGTTGGGTGGCATATTACAATTAGCGCCTAATATGTAGCATTTTTTTGTTTGTAATTGTCAGATACTGGTACTGAAATTATGTGGCAGAAACGGAGGTAGTGGTGTGGTGGAGGTGGGGGTTCTCAAATAATTCCCTACATCACAAGTGACATGGAAGTTACTGGAGATGCCTTTGATAATAGTGGCAGCGAACTTACAGCCAACATCAATGTACAGTGCTATGAACAGCTACACTATGTACCGGAAGTGGAGGGGGAGGCAGAGGCATTGAGGACCCTTAGGAAGAGTGCTCTATCAACGAGCCCTAAAATCGGATGTGCTCATTTTGTGAGCATATGTAAAAGAGATCTTTTTTTTAACGTTATATCATTCAGTCTGCTCACACAAAGCAAACTGACTGTTTTAAAGTATGAAATGATAGGAGTTATCTGGAAAGTTACAGCTATTCTCAATTAACCAACAAATGAAACATTGTATGTATTTTAGACACACTGTGTCTAGAGCTTACTGGAGACTTTGAGCACTTAATGGAAAGGTCCGAGATGAATTAAAAAACAAATCTACTTAGGGCCTGTACACACTGCTGCGCTTGCATTGCGTTTTTAAAAACGCATGCGTTTTTAAAAACGCAAGGTCTTTTGAAAATGAATGAAAATCGTGATGACTTGTACACACTGGTGCGATGCGTTTTTAGAAAAACGCAATCGCAGTGCCTGCTGCGCTTTTTTAAGCGCAGCACATGAAAAACGCATTAAAAACGCATGCGCTTGCGTTTTTGCCTGCGTTTTTCAGAAGTCAGTATCCCAGAAGACTCTGCAATCTCCTGATTCCTGTTGAAATGTAAACTAGAAAAAAAAAACAAAGGATTCTTTAGCCAATCAGCAATTACAAGAAAAACGCAAACGCACAAAAACCGCAGGCAAAAGCGCATGCGTTTTTAAAACTACAGGCACTTTAAAAACGCATGCGCTTGCGTTTTGCAGTGTGTACAGGCCCTTACCTGGGGCTTCCTCCAGCCCCTGGCCTGTCCTGTCCTTTGCCCTCGCTACAGCTCCGGTGGCTCTCGGTCCCCTCCGGTGCATATGCTGACCTCGCCAGGCCGGCATCTAACTGCACTCCAGCATGCGGCTCACAGAGTCCCACTGACGTCATCCGGACTGTTCTGCGCAGTCGCAGAACTACTGCACCTGCAATTCCGTGAGCCGCACGCTGGAGCGCAGCAGGCATTTTGTACTGGAGGGGACCCCGGACCACCAGCGGGGATCGGAGCTGTGGCAAGGGCACAGGACAGCTGCAAGGGGCTGGAGGAAGCCAGAGGTAAGTAGATTTTGTATTTTTATTCACCTCAGACCTTCACTTTAAGGACAACTGTAACAAGAGGAATATGATGTCTGCCATATTTATTTCCTTTTAAGCAATACCAGTTGCCTGGCTGTCCTGCTGATCCTCTGCCTCTAATACATTTAGCCATAGCCCCTGAACAAGCATGCAGCAGATCGGGTGTTGCTGACACTATTGTCAGATCTGACAGGATTAGCTGCATGCTTGTTTCAGGTGTTTTTCAGGCACTACTGCAACCAAATAGATCAGCAGGGCTGCCTGGCAACTGGTATTGTTTAACAGGAAATAAATATGTCAGCCTCTATATCCCTATCATTACAGTTATCCTTTACTCTGCTGTGCATGTGTAGTTTGACACTTGCACCTGCACAGTTCTAAATTGTGGGGCGCCGTTTGGTGGAACTTCGGGGAAAGTATTCAACTGAAGGATGCCATAGATTATTTAGAGGACCAGCCTCGGATAACGGGAGGGACCCCGAGGACAACGAGCAGCATCAGGAGTTTCAGGGGGAGATTCATTCCCCCAAACACCCCCTCCACACCTATAGGTTGGAGAAAATGGGGAGGGTTGTCCATGTTAATGCTGCTGAACAAACAGTTGCCGGCATTGTGAGGGCAAGTTAAATTACACAGAAAGACTTCCTTGAATGGCAGGTAAAAACAAACCCTAGTAAAAATGTTCAAATCATACTGATCTCATTCTGAAGAAAGGTTTCATTTCATTTTATACTTTTTGATGTTCATCTCTAGCCTGCTACTAAGGTGATGATAGATCTCATTAATATTCACATACTATAGTTTGGAAAGATTAAAATAAACACATACAACTACTAACACTGTTATGAGGCCCAGTTTACACTTGCAGATTTCATATTAGTTAACTACCCCATTTAGATGTTCAAATATTATTTCCAAAGGACAACAAACAACATAACACATATAGTGAAGCAGTTAGCCACCCCACCTCCACTTAAAACCACTAGAAGCTGTTTCTGACTAGTTTTCCACACTTCCCAACAGCCTTCCCCTGAATCCCAATGTACTGTATTTCCCTGCATCGTCTGTCCTCCGAGCTGATTGCATGTTAGGGACCTATTCCAATACCCAGATGCTGATCTAGGACATAGATATCACAATATGTCATCCTGACACTGCAGCCAAAACACACACTTCTGTCTCTTTGCCACAAAATGGATAATGGCTCCCAAGTGTGTATTTCTGTAATCCCAGAATGTAAAGCAGATCTATAGTGTTTACAGAGCGGCAACAACCTGATTCTGCCAACATGTAAAACACCAAGTACCTGAACCAAAAACATATGAAAATGTCTAGAAAAAAAACACAATATTTATGCAGTTTCCAGACATTTTCAAAAGTCATCAGTGTGAACTAGGCCTAAGGGGAGGATAGGCATTTCCCTGTAACCTTTAGATACTGCCTTTTTACATGTCAAGCCTGGCTTGTGTCACATCCGGAGCTACCTACTGATATTTCTACCCTCCGGGAGCATCTGATCTGAGTTGGAGAAAAATGTTCATACATCAGATATGAAGGTACTGGGTTTCCTAATATCTGCATATTTCATTGTGCACATTTTAAATGGAGCTCAGTGTTACATACCCATTGTAGTAGCCTTTTCCAATAACACTGTCCCTGTAATATTACTCATTAGTGCTAGGAAGTCAAATGAAAAAAGGTTGAGCGTATGGCTAACTAATATTATATATTGATGTCCAGTAAATACAGCAACATCATTACTGCAGATATGTACCTGCAAATATAGTCAACATATGCTGAGTATACACTTGTGAGATATGCCTATTGATAGCTACCTGATATCAGTAATTTACCACCTTGCCCCATTGCATATTAGATCTGACCCTATATTCCTCTCCCCGTTGCAAGCTTTGTACTGTTCACTTGCAGGACAAAGCTACAAAAACGCATTTTCATACAGTTCCTGTCTGAAGCCTCCTGTGCTCCCATCCATACAATACACCACATAATGGTTTACCTGATCAATATTCATTCAACAGACTGATTGAGCATTGATCGAGGGGGCCTCCTGTTCCAATCTTTTCTAAAAGGTGGCCATACACTTATAGATTTGCAGCAGTTTCGACCATCAGATAGATTTCTGTCAGATGCCTGTCAAGACAAATCTCACAGGAATCTATCTGATGTGTGCTACTCACTAGGAAGAGATTTCCAATAGATTTCAGAATTAAGTCTATTGTAAATCTATCTAAATGCATTAATGGACCATTAGATCCAATGCAACTCTATGGGCTATCGATCTGCTGCCAGCAGCAGATCGACCTAGATTTTCCATCCTGTCAGATAGATCAAATTGATCAAAATCGGCCGCAAATCGATCTAGGAATTTGATACAATCGATTTTTGATCGATAGATTGATTCTATAGAATCGATCGATGGCTGAAATTGACCAGTGTATGGGTCCCTTAATTAATTTTCATTTGATGTGATGTTGATAATGCATCTGATGAGTTACTTTTGGTATACCCAAGCATCACCATAACAAGAACACAAATCCTTTTGCTGGCTTAGTGTGAGTGCGCATTCAGGAAACCTCTATATTCTGTCCTGTTCCATAAATTATGGGATACCAATACTTTTTTTTATCTTTTTCCAAAAAATAAATATAGGAGTTGAAGTTATATAATACTGTATATGCGAATTAAAAGCACAGTCTAACAGCTTTAACTTAACCGCTTGAGGACCACAGGCTTACATCCCCCTATTTTTTACAATTCAGGCCACTGCAGCTTTAACTGTGTGCTACGAGGCCATACAACTTAGCACACAAATGAACCCCCCCCCCCTACCCTTTTTTTGCCACCAACAGAGCTTCCTAATGGAGCTGAGCTCCGTAACTAAGGTGGGGATCGTTACACTCCGCCCACCTCTCTTGACCCCTTTCGGCGTTAGGCGGTCCTGGGGATGCCACCTTCCCAACGCCTATCGGCGTTAGTCGGTAAGGAGGGGGTTTAAAGGGTACCCCAGGTGAGAGGATATGAACGCTGCTATATTTATTATTTTCTTTTAAACAATATCAGTTGCCTGGCAGTCCTTCTGATCATGGGTCTCTAATACTTTTAGCCATAGACCCATAACAAGTATGCAGCAGATCAGCTGACTCAGGTTTTACTAGATTAGCCATATGCTTGTTCCAGGGTTTTGACTCAGACACTAGTTATGCCAGAAGATCAACAGGACTGCCAGGCCACTGGCATTGTTTACAAGGAAATAACTATGGCAGTCTCCATATCCCTCTCACCTCGGGTTCCCTTTAGGAATATTTAAAACCAAACTGGGTGGGTGGTTTAGGAATTACAGCACCTTTTACATAAAGTCCCTTCTATTTCAAGACAACAAACACAACTGGCAGGTTCCATGATCAGGTATGGGAAATTCCCTCATAATTTCATTAACAATTAAGCAAATATAATCTCTGTGGTTGATTCCAAGTGTGTAATTTGCATTTGGAAGCTGATGTGAACTCTCAATATGAGGTCTAAATAGTTGTTACTGCAAGTAAAACAGGCCATCGTTAGGTTGAAAAAACAAAATCCACCCATCAAAGACATATCAGAAATAATAGGAGTAATCCAGTCAACAACTGGTTTCATTCTTAAAAAGAACTGCACTGGTGAACTGGTCAACAACCTTGCATTACCACGGGAGACAAATGTGCTGCATGATCACAAAACTCTCCCTATGGCGCAGATATACCTTCACAGCACCTGCTCAACACTGTCCAGGAGGTAGTTTGCAAAGTCTAAAATTAAGAGAAGACTTCTCAAGGTGCAAACCATTGATAGGAAGGCCATTAATGACTGTCCCCTGTCACATGGCGGCGATCCCCGGCCGCTGATTGGCCGGGAATCGCCGATCTGCCTTACGGCGCTGCTGCGCAGCAGCGCCGTACAATGTAAACAAAGCGGATTATTTCCGCTTGTGTTTACATTTAGCCTGCGAGCCGCAATCGGCGGCCCGCAGGCTATTCACGGAGCCCCCCGCCGTGAATTGACAGGAAGCAGCTGCTCGCGCGAACGGCTGCTTCCTGATTAATCAGCCTGCAGCTGGCGATGCAATACAGCGTCGCTGGTCCTGCAGCTGCCACTTTGCCGACGCGCGGTATGAGTGCGCGGTCGGCAAGTGGTTAAAACACCTGCTTGCAGATGAAGACCAACACATGCCAAAATAAAGAATGGTAGGAACGCAGCAGAAATAACACTACATGGGTACAAGTGGTGAAAGACAAGCATTCTGATGGCAAAATCTCATCACTAAATCCCTAAGGCTACAAGCATACAACAAATAATCCAACTACACCAGCTTCTAGCTTCATAAAGGAAATGTTAGTTTGAATGGAATTGGGGGCCTGTGAGAGTAGTAAGAAGAACAAGCCAACGGCTATTCAATTATATTGTACTCTGTGTAGAATATAATAAAAAAAAAAAAAACACAGGCACTCATGGACTTCAAGGTCAGCCAACTGGCACTGTAATGATGAAGCAAACATAAGCTTTGTGAAACGCGTTGTTAATTGTGCCAATGAAGCTTTGAAAATGTACTATATTGCCTGCTCATTCCAGGAGGTAAGTAGTTGCATACACTTCTTATTAATACTTTTATTTTTTTTAACTACCTCCCAGGCACCTCCTGGCCTTGATAATATTATCAATAGCTCTGTTCTGTCTTACTTACAAGCTGTACCCCTCTAAGCAAGGCCACCTTCTTCCAGAGGCACTTCTAAACAGAAGCAGGAAATTTTGGTAAAATGAGTGCCCTGTAGAATGCAATGTTAAATGCCAACGCCCAGGCGGTAATTTGGGAACCCGATTATTATGGTAATTAGGTGGCGTGGATATTGGCAGGGGGAGTTTTAAGTGGCAAAGGCAGAACTTACTGTATATCGGTATAGAATGTGGCACAGGGGATGGGTTAGGAATCAATATAGAGAAGGTTCATGTGAGAATGGGGTCAGGTTAGACCAGGCATGGGCAAACTTGGCCCTCCAGCTGTTAAGGAACTACAAGTCCCACAATGCATTGCAGGAGTCTTACAGCCACAGTCATGACTCATAAAGGCAAATGCATTGTGGGACTTGTAGTTCCTTAACAGCTGGAGGGCCAAGTTTGCCCATGCCTGGGTTAGACGATACTAAAATCAATAATATCATGATATTTTACTATCGTAATTACATAAAGCCTAGTAGCAGAATATCTGTAATTTTACTGTTATACTACTAATACTACTAGTGCCTATAACGGGTTCCCAAATTACCGCAGCACCCGTTTTTCCATGCATGTATCCTAAGCGGCTGCTTATCTTCTCCATAAATAACATGTATCACAAATCTGGGCAACAGAAACTGGATTTAAAGAGACCCTGTGACAACATTTTCAGCCTTATTTCTTCTATCCTGTAAGTTCCTATACCTGTGAACTGAGCTTCTCTGAGCCTGTCACATGCTGGTTAGCAGCCATGTTTTTTGTTTGTAAACACTGCATAAAACTGGCAATTACAAGCCAGGATCTCAGCAGGGAGTGACAGAAACAACAAAGGGGCCCAGGAGAACATAATGAATAGAATGGTATGCTTTTTATTGTAAGAATTTTAGAGTACAGATCTTTAAAGTACTTCTGAAGAACTGATAATTACCTGTGTAATTATTTCCGGGTCAGCGCCATTGCTGGGAAAATGCAGGGGTTTATGAGAGCACACTGCGGTGGAATGTGAGAGCTGATGGGATGGAAAAGTCAACAAGTGAAACCTGAAGTGAGTTATGATGTGGGTTTTCTTTTTGTGTACACAGGTAATTAATTCCGGAATTAAGCAGCAGAAAAGGGGGGCGGGGGGGGGGGGAGGAGGAGGTTGGGGTGTATGGTGGTGAGGCAGTACAAGTGGGCGTGATCAGGGGAGTTCCTTGGGCCAACAGAAGGGGTAACTGCCACTTCCTCCCTGCGGAGACACCTGGGGGCACTGGGCCGTGCACAGCACCACAAACAAAATGGTATTTATACTATGCAAACCTTCCCTCTCAGTTCAAGATGAGAAATATATAATCAGAGGTCAGGGCTACCAAGGTCTTTAGAGAAGGTTGTGATGAACCATCAGCTGTGCAGCCTACATCTCTAAAACTCAGTTTTCACCAAAGGTAACCTTTGATTCTACCTCTTTACATCACATGCTTGGTTTCTATTGTTCTAAGACTAACATATATCACTTCAGTACTCAGGATGATCAATGAGATGCAAATAATTTCACCTTGCATTCAAATTTCATGTAATTATTATGCAGCTTGAGGCCGGGTGCACACATGGCAGAAACGCTTGTGGAGCGGGAAACGCTGCATTTTATGAAGCAATGTTAGTCTATGGGAGGAAGAAGAACCAGCGTTGCACTTGCGATTTACAGTAAGTGTTCTGCAGACGCTGGTAGTGTTGCATAATATGAAGGCTGGCTGTCAAAACGCACATAATAAAAGTCTATGGTAACGCATGTGCATTGCATTTTCATTAAAAAGTAAATATCTGTGATGTGTTTCCGCTTCCTGTTGTCTTCCCAGTGATTTGCATAAATTAAAAAAACTCATACACAAAATGCATATGCGTTTTCAATTAGCTAACTGCAAATGACTAAAACGCACGCAAAACTCATGAAAAACGTATCTGCGTAAACGCACCAAAACGTGGTAAAAATCCAATAGCAAAACGCAGACGCACCATCCAAAAATGCTACTTTTTCACGCTATGTCCTATGTGAACCCAGCCTGAACGTGGACCATTAAATATAAAGTTATTCTGATTGGTCAAATTTCAAGCTGCATATCGTTTCAGGAAATGTGAATGCAAGGATAAATTTGCATTTTCTTGATCATCCCTACTCAGTACAACCATTTTTTATGTACCTTGTGCTAACCTGTTTGCATACCCCTTAAAGGGGAACTGAAGTAAGAGGTATATGGAGGCTGCCATATTTATTTCCATTTAATCAATACCAGTTGATGGCAGCCCTGCTGGTCTATTTCTCTGCAGTAGTATCTGAATAACACCAGAAACAAGCATGCAGCTAGTCTTGTCAGATCTGACTTTAAAGTCTAAAACACCTGATCTGCTGAATGCTTGTTCAGGGGCTATGGCTAATAGTATTAGAGGCAGAGGATCAGCAGGGCTGCCAGGCAACTGGTATTGCTTAACCTCCTTGCCGGTCTAAAAAATCCGGCAAGGAGGCAGCGCCGCACATTTTTTTAATTTTTTTTTTTTAAATCATGTAGCGAGCCAAGAGCTCGCTACATGATAGCCGCTAAGCGGCGGCATCCCACCACCCACTCCGATCGCCTTCGGCGATCAGAGTATGCAGGGAATCCCGTTGAGAACGGGATTTCCTGCAGGGCTTCCCCGGTCGCCATGGCGACGGGGCGGGATGACGTCATGGACGTCGGGACGTCATAGGGAATCCCGATCCGCCCCTCAACGCTGCCTGGCACTGATTGGCCAGGCAGCGCAGGGCTCTGGGGCGGGGGGGAGCGACTCGGCGCGGCGGATCGGCGGCGATCGGAAGTTACAAGCAGCTAGCAAAGTGCTAGCTGCTTGTAACAAAAAAAAAAATATGCAAATCGGCCCAGCGGGGCCTGAGATATCCTCCTGCGCAGGTTACCCCGAGCTGAGCTCGGGATAACCGGCAAGGAGGTTAAGAGGAAATAAACATGGCAGCCTCCATATACCTCTCTCTTCAGTTCCCCTTTAAGTAAATCTGTCACACAAAAGCAATATAAAAGGTTGCAATTGCATTCTTCCTTCAAAAAAAAAAAATATTTGTGCCTGTAACGCTGATCCTCTGACTATGAAGCAACTATCATTTGCAACAAACATGCAGACAGGTGTTCTCTCTTACTTCTTCTGCATACTTGTTCTAGGAGTGCAGAGATAAAAAGTATTATGAATATAATAGTGCTATTTCCATAACTGGAAATTTCAGAAAGATGTCCAATTGCAGCTTTCATTATTATCCCATAACACATTAATTTTTTAAAGTGGTATATATAACCAAGTGTGCTTAAAGTAACTGACAATGAGGGACTGATCAAAAATGCATTATACTTGCAATAGTTTTACCTTTTAAATTACAGGCATATCAACCCCAGTATGTAAAGTATATTCTGATACACAGTGCTTATACTAAGGACAAACAAGTGCTGGTCTTTATTTGATTCATATGTCTCCGACTGACTGTCCCTACTGCCTGCCAACACCCTCAAACCCCTCCCCCACAGAATCCCTGCTCAGTAAAGTCTAACCTGCCGGCCGGCATGTTTACTGGCCTCTCCCGGTGTTTGCCATTACCGCGAGCACCTGTACCACGTGGCACCAGGCACATGTAGTGATGTCACTCATGGTACAATGCACACGTGCAAGGGGTGGGGGAACACATTTACACTTGGGGGGGATACCAGCTGGGGGTCTGTCGGGTATGTTGGTCATCACGATATTGAACGCTGTTACCGGAGCACTTCCAACCGAGATTTTCCAGCATGTCCAATTGACTCTTTCAACCAATTTTGGATGGAAATACATCAAAAGATCAATCATGGGGCAATTTTGCGGCACCTATTTTCTTACAATTCGATAAAATTTGATACAATGATTGAATTGGAAGGTCAATCGGGTTACAATATTTAGATAATTACACTTATAATTATCTCTAAATAGACATGTTGGCATGTGTAACTACAGTGTATTGCGAAGGGCAGCTACTGACTCATTTTTTAACTCTCAGGAGTTAATGTGTATGTTGAAGTAGAAACAAAATCAATAATAGCAACCTACTGCATTATTGATCAGTGCCTCATTTTATGTTACTTCATAAATACTTGGTTACAAGTACACTAACAGTGTAAGTTTCATCATTCTCAAGGATTCTCAAAGTGGTATAATTAATGTGTAGTACGTGTAGTACAAATGAAAAAAAATGATCACATATATCATGCAGTCCTCAAACCACAGGTGTGCAGTAATATCTGCACAATGCTGCTTTGAAGGCACAGTACCTACCACAAATATTCAGAGAGTGTATCATGCACATCCCCACTGATGTGCAAATACTGCTATCTGTCAGCAGCTTAACCCTCACTGGTTCCTCTATTTCGAGACAAGGCATAACACTAATGAAAGCCTTGTGCCCTTGAGACCCCACATTAGCACACATTTTTAGCAGCTCATTGCATCTAATGAATATTGCATTCATAGTGGTTTAAAGTGTTGAATGACAGCTTTGGTGCATCAGATTAGATTTTAGCTGCCAAATGTGGACTTTAAGCGTTAGAAGACCATCATCTTGACTGCAGAATCACAATTAACACCCAAAAGGCCTAAATCATCAGTGTCCATCTCATGCATTATCTTATACCACTGGTGGGCTGGAACGGATCTGCATATGTTCTTCACCACATATATTAAACTCCTGGTCTCGTGTTCACAAGGAACTAATCTACTTTCCTAAGAGTTCTACAAGATCCCCTGAGAATCTCAGAGCAGTACAGTACATAGAGAGGACCAGAATTGTCCCGGGCATTCCTGACAATTAATCAAGCTTTTTATTGTTCTCTGTGGTCTGCAAGGAGGATAAAAAGTCCATCATGAGTTTGGCTGTTTTTCTCGGTCTTTCCATCACTACTGAATGACCGCAGTTCTCCAGTATCTCCACTTGGCTGCCAGGTATGGCGCTGGTCAAGACTTCTGCCCCAGAGACATCGAGTACCTGTCATAAAGTTCAAAGCACAGATGAAGCCTGATTTATTTAGGTTCTTCCAAGCAGAAAAGATCATTAAAGAGCAAGTTTTCCTTGATTTCGCCCCAAAAATAAGAAAAAAGGTAATTCACTACCGTTTCAGCAATCCTCACTATGGTCCAGATTCTAAGCAAATGAGGCAGTCAAACAGAAAGCCATATTTACGGTAGCTGGATGTCCTGAAAAGTAAATAATGCTGAAAATTTGCCTACACCCCTCCTTAGTGATGGAGGTAATAAAGGTAATTGGCAAACCTGCATTTATTAGGACTTTCTAAAAAGGTCCCCACTAGGAAGGAAGTACAATCCAACAGATGTGATTAGTGCAAGTTTCGTTGCAACAAAAAAACAGAGAACATGCTTAATAAATACCAGAAATGTCATGATCATGAATGCTGGGGAATTTAGCATTCCCTTTTATAAATAGATAATTTAGTGGGAAGGAGGGCAGTTTATTCTATTAGAATGGATAAGAGTGGCTAATTAATAAAAGCCTCGTACACACGCTAAGTAATCCTCAGGCAAGATTATCGTTCTGTGCCATTTTGTGGGCAGTTGTCCCAGGACAGTATAGAAATTCCCCATGGCAGATCAGTCATTGGGAGTCGTGCAATTATAAAAAAAAGCCAGATACTTACCTATGGAGAGGGAAGGCTCTGGGTCCTAACGAGCCTTCCCTCTCCTCTCCTGGTGCCTTTGGTGCAGCGCTGGCTCCCAGGTTTGAATCCCCCGCCGCAGGGGACTTAATTCTTCTGTAGCCGAATCCTCCTGAAGACAGATGCCTCTCTACTGCACGAGTGTTCGAGAGAGGGCACTCGCGCATGCGCAGTATGGAGCGGCCCGTCTTCAGGAGCACTCAGGCTCCCGAAGACTTTCCGAAGCCTCCTTTGGCAGCGGAGCAAGCAGTATTTGACTAAATTAGTCAAATACTGATCCCGGAGACAGCGCTGCACCGAGGGCACTGGGAGAGGAGCAAGAAGGCTCTATAGGACCCAGAGCCTTCCCTCTCCTTAGGCAAGTATCTAACTTTTTTTTCAAAGACGGTTCCCATTGACTTGAGCAATTGATCAATGATCATTTAGGGCCTGTTTCCACTACACGCAGATTGGATGCAGAAAAACTGACTCCAATGAATGCCTACGGGCTTGTTTCCACTAAACGCAATTTTTCTGGTGCAGATTTTCCTATAGGCATTCATTGGAGTCAGTTTTTCTGCATCCACTCTGCGTGTAGTGGAAACGGGCCCTAACCCATTAGCAGAGACAAAGGAATGATCTTGTTTGAGATAAGCGCACTGCTTTAGACTTCAGTCAGCAGAACTTGTTGTGATGCAAATTTTTGAAATGCTTTGATGTCTCTCTGCTAGCAGAAAGTGTAGAAACTTAAAGCAGAAGTCCTCTGTTATTGTCTCACACTTCCCCCTTGTGACAAGTGGCTATAAATACACATTACAGCAGTACTAACTATTAGCAAGGAAGTGCAACAAATAAAAAAAATGTGCTAAAATAAATGTGAGGAGGAAATGATCTGTAGTCACCAGTGGCAGTATTGCTGCTCTATGCTTAATGAACCTTTACAGAGGACTTTCATTTTGATAGGGCTGGTGCACACCAAGCGTTTTTGGTAGCGTTTTCAAAACCGCTGCCACCTGTGAAAACGCTTGGCTAATGTATCTCAATGGGATGGTGCACACCAGCGGTTTGAGGTTTTTAGCAAACCGCAAATGTGGCTCCTGCAGCATTTTTGCGGTTTGCAGATGCGTTTCTGCTTCAATGTAAAGTATAGGAAAAGCTCAAACCGCTCTGAAAAAACCCTAGATCAGAGCGGTTTTCCAGGCGTTTTTGTTACAGTAGCTGTTCAGTAACAGCTTTACTGTAACAATATATGAAATCGGCTACACAAAAACGCTCCAAAAAACGCTAGGCATTTTTAGAAAACCTCTCTAAACATGCCTAGAATTGCTCTGAAAATCTGCTTAAAAAACCTCTAGCGTTTTGCGGATCTGCTAGAGGTTTTGGTGTGCACTGGGCCATAAATTGGCTCATAAGTCTATTATCATTATTGTTATTAATATTAACAGAGAATTGCAGGTATATCATGAAAACACCCACCTGATCCTGTTTTCCCCAGATGATCTGTGTGGGAGCAATAATATTCTTCATGTTTTTATGTAGGATATGACGTGAGTTCTCTCCTGTTAGATCTAAAAATACTAAGCAGAAAATAGATAGGGTGTTAGCTGCCGCCCTTACCAGCACTGCCATGGTCCATTGCCAGATAATCACACTAAGCATCACCCATCATAAGTCTGTGACAGGAATGGCCTTTGACAAGTTATTTTCTGCTTTTACCGTATATTTCTAGACTGTACATTTAGGGACACAATCAGCATTTTGATTTTTATGTTACGACAGTATTTTCATACAAATATACACTATATACACTAGTTTCACAAAATTACAACTGAAGTCACCCTTCAGAAATTCTCTCCATGTACTCACCATCTGTAAAGCAAATAAGTAGAACAATTTTTGGTGCTGTCTACTACCATGAGACCTCTTCCTAGCCCAACCCTCCATCAGGAGGGTGGACACTGCAATCCCAGTGCTCTATTGACTTCTAAACTAAAAAGCGGAATGACTTATGCTATCACCCGTCTTCTCTTCTGCTCTTCTCTACTGGTTGGGGATGAGACATGTGCTTCCACTTGCCCTTCCTACTACAGTGCATCCTGGGAGGGGGTGTGCTAAGTTGCAATTCTGTCTCCTTACAATTGCTAACCTATTAGCATGGTCAGAATCAGAACTTCCAGGCTCACATAAACTAGACAATGTACTAGGTAAAGTGATAGTGTACTTATCAGGGCTGTGGAGTCGGAGTCGTGGAGTCAGAGTCGGGGCAATTTTGGGTGCCTGGAGTCGGAGTCGGGAAAAAATGCACAGACTCCGATTCCTAATGAAATTAAAGTGTAATTAAAATAGAAAATATGATAAAATGTTCTATTTCTCAGATAATAGTCATCATAAATAATTTATACATACAGTAATAGCTGTGCTTAGTCCACAAAAATGAAATAAACCAATCAAAATGAGTTACTTGTGCTGCTTCAATAAAGCAGTCCCCGTATTTTTAAAGTCAGATATACATATCTGATTGTGACTGTATATATGATGTGTACACAGGAATCTCATATATACTAAATAACATCTATGCTGTAAGTATAAAGCCTGATGTGTAGCCGTGTCACTAATAGAGATGGTCAATGAGATGGAAATAATTCTGCGTTGATTCTGATTTATGCAAATGTACGCGCACTCTCTTTGCTCATGAAATAAAATAATTTGATATGTTGTTAAAATTTGGTTTGGTGACTACGAATTAAATGGTACCTGAGAAGGATGAAAAGAAAAGTTTTATACATACCTGGGGCTTCTTCCAGCCCCCTTCAGGTTAATCAGTCCCTAGCTGTCCACCTCCACCACCTGGATCTTCTGCTATGAGTCCTGGTAATTCAGCCAGTCAGCACAGTCCCGACGCATGCTGCTTCCACAGCCAGGAGCGTTCTGCACCTGCACAATAGTGCTGCGCAGGTGCAGTACGCTCCCGGCGGCGGAGTGTGTGCATGCGCACTACGCCAGACGGGCTCAAGTACCTGGACTCATAGCAGAAGATCCAGGTGGTGGAGGAGGACAGCGAGGGACTGATCAGCCTGAAGGAGGCTGGAGGAAGCCCAAGGTATGTATAAAACTTGAATTTCATCTGTCTCAGGTTTACTTTGTTACACAGTAGTACTATACATATGCACTCTCCACAGAGCTGCAGGGAATCCACTGAGAATGCTGTGCACATTGAACACAGAGGTGTTGTCTATCACCCATAAACCTGGTTCAGATTGTGCATGAAGAGTGTGTAATAGAGGAAGAATCTCCTTATTCCCCTGCAGAGTACCTGCGCATCACTCTTACATGTACCCACAGTCACATTGTCTAGAGCCTGATAGATGTTCTTTGTTCCGGTCTGTACCTTTTACAAGTACTCTTACCAAGGACTAGTTTTAGTCTATGACTAAAGGAAATAAATATGGCAGTCTCCATATCCTTCTCACTTCAGTTGTCTTTTAAAATTCCTAAGCGTTGGCAGTTAAGAGACGAATTTCATGTTACATACTTTCAATCAACAAGATTGTAATATGCAAATTAGAGGAGTCGGAGTCGAGGAGTCGGTGGAATCCTAAACTGAGGAGTCGGAGTCGGTAGATTTTTGTACCGACTCCACAGCCCTGGTACTTATAACTAAGTGTGCTTAAAGCAGAACTGAAGATAAAAAAGGAAAGAATTTCACTTACCTGGGGCTTCTGCCAGCCCCTTGCAGCCGTCCTGTCCCGCGCTGGTCCTCAACGATCCTCCGTTCCCCCGCCACCAGCTAGTTTCGGTTTCGCCCGCGGGCCACTGCATCTGTGCAGCTCTGGCCATGCGTATCTATGCTCGCGTTCCTGTCTGCAATAGCGTCCTGCGCAGGCACAGGACGCTATTGCGGACGGGACCGCGAACAAGGCTACACGTGGCAGGGCTGCGCAGGCGCAGTGGCCCATCGACTTACAAGTCGACCAAACCGAAACTAGCTGGCGGCAAGAGAATAGAGGATCGCGGAGGACCGGCGTGGGACAAGACGGCTGCAAGGGGCTGGCAAAAGCCCCAGGTAAGTGAAACTCTGTTTATTTTATTTTAAATTCCACTTTAAGGGATACTCAAAGCAGGGGAAAAAAGGGTAATTACGTATTATCCCATCTGCAGAGTTTGGCAGCTTCTTGTTATAGTTGTGGTTTCTTCCCTACCACGATCTTACCATTTTTTGAAAGCTGAAAGCCCTGGCTTTCCTTTGCACCAGGTCCTGAGTCATTGTCATGCTTCGTTCCCATGATTGAAAGGGGTGAATTCCCTGCTTTTGGGTGCAGAGAGTACAGTGGAATGGAGTCTCCAGCGTCAGGCAATATCACACTCTGAGAGAGGAGACGAGGGTGCATAGCGGGGCTTCTTCTTCTTCTGTAATCAGACCCCCAGGGCAGTTTTGAAAACACAGATTCATGCTGCGAAAAAAGAAGACTACCTCCTGGGTGAGCTGCTTATCATTCATGTCGGGTTCGTCTGGTACTTGTGTAATCATGCTTTCTGCAGCCAAGTGCAGGGGACCCAGGCAGCCCTCCTTCAAAACCCTTTAACTTGGAAACGAAGCATTACACAAACTCGGGGCCTGGTGCAAAGGAAAGCCAGGCCTTTCAGCTTTCCAAAAATGGTTAGATCGTGGTAGGGCAGCAAATAGAACTTTTACAAGAAGCTGCCAAACTCTGCAGATGGGATAATACGTAAGTACCGAAAAAAAGCTTTAACTTTAACTGCACAGAATGTGTCCATCCATGAGAGACAATCAAGGAGGCGCATGGCCAAGGACGCACATATGCAGTCACCAATTTTTTGGAAGGGGACAGCAGAACACTGGAGAGAACCAGGATGATGCCAAGGGACCTGATAGATGTGAGGGGCTGGAAGAAGCTCTAGGTTAAGTAAAACTTTTTCCTCATTTTTTTTTAAATGATTTAAATTGTGCACTGATTAGGCCAATACACTTACATTTAGTTTATGCCCTTTTAAAGATACAGGCTGGCTACCTTTTACATATAGTATAGGCTATAACCTTGTGCATATGTTAGTAAACAAGTTATGTGCTATCCTCTGCTTGAGTAATCTGTACCAAACTTCCCCAGCTGCCTCTATATACCTAAAAAGACCCTATCTACCGTACTTCTAATTAGCTATGTGGATCAGATAAGGAAAAATCAGCACCTAAGGAATAGTCTCCTGTGGGAAGTATTTGGAAGGGAACACAGGCTGTTCGGCTATCCTCAAATCCACAGTAGTTCCTTATGGATTGGCTGGCTGTGCTCGCCGCATTTTAGAATGTAGATGCAATTGCATGCAATAAAAAGCAGGGGTGGCAGCATCAACCTGCTTTATACGGCTTTATCCCACCAAATGGTAGACAACAGTGGAGACAGAAGGAATCCTAAGATGCCCAGGCATTGCTTTTACAGAATATGAATTTTTGGTTCCTTAAAGGAAATATCAGGGGATTTAAATAACATGAGATCTACTTACCTGGGGCTTCCACCAGCCCCTGGAAGGCTATGTGCCCCTCGCCGCAGCTGAGCTCCAAGCCGGTCTTCCAGGGTCCCCTCAGTAGCAGCCACCAGCAGGGCCGGATTTGTACTCTTTACCGCCACAGGCCACTGTCACCAGCCGCCCCTCTTCAGTAAAGGTAGAGAGATGATCCATCCCCTTTCCCTCTAGTATAGGTAGCCAGATGACCCCTCCCCCCTTTCCCTCCAGTATCGGTAGCCAGATGACTCTCTTAATCCCTCCTTTTCCCACTCCCCCCTTTCAGCATAGGTAGCCAGCTCGCCTTCACACCGCAGCACCTATAACCTCGTCTCCAGTGCAGAAGCTTCCTCTTCCTTTCCATCTCCAATGCTGCCCAAGTCCATAGCCGCTGGCTATAATGCAACCGTGCACAGAGAGCAAGGTGGCTGCTGCACAGGTGGCCAGCAGCAGAGTACCACGGTCAGGCGCTCGCTCCCTGCATTGCAGCATTTACAAGCTTGCAAATGCTACACCAGTTTAGCCTGCTGCTTTGGTGCCCTTGCTCCTGTGGTGCCGTAGGCCATGGCCTAGGCAGCCTTGTCCTAAATCCGGCCCTGGCCACCAACCTGGCGAGGTCGCCGGCTACTATTTATGTGCGAGCATGCGACGGCGGACTGGTTAGGAGCGGAGCTGCGGCGAGAGACACATAGCCTTCTGGTAGGTAGATCTCATGTTATTTAAATCCCTTGATATTTCCTTTAAGAGCCCATTTACACTAGGGAGCTTTGCAGGCGATTTCCAACACTTCCCTGATAGCCCGCGATCAACAAAGCATTGTGTACAATGTACCACTATGGGATAATTCACACTGCAACGCTTGCTATTTGTGGAAATCTCTAACGTGCTGCATGCCCCATTTTTGGAGCAATTGCAATGCGATTCTCATTTCACTGAATTATTATCGCAATCGCTGTACAATCGTTAAGCGATTGGGCTCTTTAACCTAACAAAATGAACGTGATGGCTCTGGATCTCCATAATCCAACTGGGTATCCTTTAAAGTACACTAAAAAATGTATGTCAGCTGACGGCTTTTTGGCATGCATGGATGGATGGAGGTTCCATCCTCACCTCCTCCTTTGATCCGGTAGCTTTATAGGGCTGAATAGAACAAGATACAGGATCTCCACGGTAGAAATGAATTACATTTTAGGGCTGTATTTATGGTGAGCTTTACTGAACTTTCCTCTAACCCTAATTAAAGTAGCTCTCTACTGAAGTACATCAATGCCTTAAAATATTTCAAGACAGCAAATACGTTGACTGTAACTTACACGTTCTGTAAAATTCATTGTGAGGAATGCGAACATCAACAAGTCCTTGGAGAACCTGGAAATTAAAACATGAAGAATTATTTAGTATTAAAAATACCAATCCACTGCAATCACACACAGCACAAAAAATCTACTGAAATGGAACCTTAAAGTGATACTTAAAGAGACATCACTGCTGTCGCCAGGCGATTGGCGCGGTCAATCGCCTGGTGACACTTGCCGCGCAACTTTGCCGCAGCTGTCGCTAGTCCGCGTGCGTATGCAGACTAGCGACAGCAACCAGCAGGGAATACCCTGAGCTTCCGGCCGGGGGAGGAACATCAGCGACAGCTTCCGTCGCATCAGTTGCCAGGTCCCTCTGCCGTGTGTATGCGGAGGGACCTGGCGACGAGCTGACGCCTATCTGTCGTGCACACGCTCCCGTGTGCTAGCTGCAGCAACAATTTGTAGCCCGTGAGTATGGGCCATAACAGTCTGTCTTTGTGCCTCAGAGTGCTCAAATATGTGAACTATTGACCTTTTTTATCTATCCTTTCCTGGCAGAGAACTGGGCTTCCTAGTGCAATGTATTTTATGGCTGTGATTCATTATCAGTAGTCGGACTGGGTCCTATCAGGAGAAAAACTATCAGGGCCCTTTTCCACTAGCAGTCGCTAGCGTTCACGCTGAACGCTAGCGATTGCTGAATCGCAATTACCGGCGATTCACCGACGTTTGCGGCCGCGATTTTGCTATGCTATGCACTGCATAGCAAAATCGCGGCAAATATCACTCCGCCGCGCGTTCGCGTTCCCGTCAAAAACGAATCGCGGTAGTGGAAATTACCTACCGCGATTCCTATGTTAAAAAGCAAACCGTAGCGATTGTAAAATCGCTAGCGGTTTGCGTCTTTCCGATTCAGCCAGCGCAAACGCGCTGGTGGAAAAGGGCCCTGAGTTGTATAGCTGAATATTAACTCTTTCAGTCAGAGAAAGAAGAAACTTAAACACAGCATATTTATTTGTGGCTATGCACTGTACATACACATGTCTATCACATGTCACTTAAAGTTCCCTTTAAACTCTCACCTGGAAATTCTACAAGAAGTAAGACAATGAAACTGCCCTAAGCATACTATAAAATAACTTTTAGGCCTCAGTTACACTGTGCATGTAAAGCAATGTTTAATCCGTCTATTACAACATTCACACTCCAATGGATTACAAGATTTTTGTGTTTTCATGTTTGTTATACCCATTCCATTGTGACACAGAGACGTGAACATGCCATTGAGTTGTATGGGCAGTGTGTTTTCTGGCGCTGTGCATAATTTCTCAATGCTACTAACATGGTGTGAATGTGGCCTAATAATAAATCCCAGTATTTATTCTAAAGTAATGGCTAGGAGGAAATCAATAAGCATATACAGTGGTTGACATATTCCATCTCTGCACAGAAATAGGCTGAATGATGTATTCACTAATTGCCAATAACAATAAACCCATAGATAAGTAAAGCAAATAACACTGATTAACTCATCACAATGGCACTTGTCAAGGGGTGGTTTATAGTAGGCAGCAAGTGAACTGTCAATTCTTGAAAGGTGTGCATGGGAGGCAGTCAAATGGGCAAGAGAAACAATTTGAGCAACTTTCCAACAGCAAATTGTAATGGCTAAATTACTGAGTAAGTACATCTCCAAAACAGCAGGTTTTGCAGGATATTTCCTGTATGGCATGGTGTGCAGGATGGGTTTGGATTGTGGTCCAAGAAAGTGGTCCAAGAAAGTAAAGAGGGCTCAAGAGGGGTGTTGGCTCAGATGGTGAAGCTATAAAGTTTAATCTGTACTTCCTTAGTTACTTTGTTTCTGCTTTACACAAGTGTGTGCATCCTAAGTTCCAGCCTTCCTAATAATTTACCACTGGAACAGTGGTTGTATGACGGTTGTGTCCTGTGACACATGGCTATCATGCTGTGGTGATAAACAAATATGAAAGAAGCTGTAACCAAACACAGGTGTACAGCAAATGAAGAAGAAATACAGAACTAAAGCAGGTAATTATCGAGGCAGAGCTTCTCAACACGCATAGCACACCATGTAGTGGCTATAGCAGCAATGCTATAGTCCGTACCTTGAGTACAGGTAAATCAGGGTTCTGGTGGTTGCCGGAATCTGAATTACATCTCCCTCCAAGTTGCTATAACTTGGAGGGGGAATAGTAATAGTAATTAACGCTGCATGGAATTTGTGCAGCAGCACGGAGAGTCGTCATTTGGCTCACCCTGCACCAAAATGACGAGCGACGTACTGCCATGTACGTGTAACTATACCCAGCAAGCTCATGCCAATCATTGCAAACTGAACATTAATGAGGGGCACTAAAATGACAAGCAGTATAATTAGAAGGCAGCACCAACATAAAGCAAAGTAATATAGTAAAGTAGTTTCAAAACTTTTACAACCCAAGTACCCCCATCGCAATTCAATTCCAGCCAGGTACCCACCGGATTCCAGACTATAGAGATCCAGAAACGATAATAAATAAAAGTTTTATACATTTGTGGGGCTTCCTCCTGGCAGCCACCGGAGAGATCCGTAAAGGGCGCTCTTCTCTTGCGCAGACTGGCCGTGACTGGCTGAAGTTACGGGACCCGGTACAGAAGACCGAGAAGACTGAGGATGGCGGCGTGGGAGCGATCCGTGCGCATGGGGCTAGAGGAAGCCCCAGGTATGTATAAATCTTTTATTTATTACCATCTCTGGTTTCCTTTAACAAAATGTAAACATCCAGAGCTGGCTGACGGGCCATCCAAGTCTCCCACCAATTGATAGGGCTTACCCGGGACCCTGCAGAGTATTTGCAGCGGAGAGCAAACTCAACTATTTGGTACCATTGTTTTCAGGCTGTGTCCTCCTGTCTTCATCGCCCTGTCGCCCCTTCTCCATGAGACAGTGGAATGTTACGCACATGCCGCCTGGTCATGGAAAAGAGGTGCCGGCAAGGATTGAGACTGAAGGACACAGACATGGGTAGCACTGCAGTTAAATACTCTGCAGGGGCACTGGGGGAGCACTATTAGCTTGAGGGGGAGACCTAGGGGCAACACTAAGGATGAACATTTCGATTTGTGCTGCTGTTACGAATGCTTTGGGATAGAACTTTGACATTTAAACTGATGCACACCCTGGAGGGAGGGTTAAGTAACCCTTGCCACCACTCCTTTGTGCTGCCCTTCTGTTTTCAGCTGTGAACGAGGAAGCAGCTTGAAATCTGAAATGCATTGTGGAGGGCAGCACACAGAGATGGCTACAAGGGTGAGTTAACCCTCACTGCTGCGGTGAACTTCAGTTTAAATTTGACTTCTGTGCTCATCCCTACCTAACACTGTTGGGGGAGAGGGGAGAATTACAAAGTAGTCAAACCCCAGAAGTGGGCTTGTGTACCCCGGGGATAAGCGTACCATGTCTTGAGAAACACCATAGTAAGGTACAGTATAGTAGGGGACACTATAATAAGGAGCACTAAAATGGGGGTCAGTACAATAATAAGCCCAGCAATAAAAACAACATGATATAATGGGGGTAGTGTGATAAGCAGTATGCTCATTGCGGGAGCTCTGTAAAGAAGCAACATGGAATAAAGACTAAATAAGGAGCCTGTTACAATTTTAACCACAGAATCAATGCAGTCTGTTGGCTCACCCCTAACTTTTTTTTCGGTGTGGCTTTATCTAATTACAGTTACTTTTGAGGCTGTCATGGAAATGTGAGTTTGCACTGTCTCTACACTTAGATTAAGTACAATCCTGAAGCGCCAAAGGGAGAAGAACTATCGGCTCAGTTGTGATGACGTGACACATGTATACTTTGTTTGCTTGTAGTAGCAGTAGGGTATTGTACCGTGTTAGCCATCAGTAAAAGCAAGAAGTTTTAAATCAGGATGATACCATTTATTGGCTAACTACAAATGAATAAGAATAAACAAGCTTTCGGCCTTGCAGCCTTCGTCAGGTTTATATCCTGTTAGAAACTAACAGGATATAAACCTGACGAAGGCTGCAAGGCCGAAAGCTTGTTTATTCTTATTCATTTGTAGTTAGCCAATAAATGGTATCATCCTGATTTAAAACTTCTTGCTTTTACTGATGGCTAACACGGTACAATACCCTACTGCTACTACTATGCTTGAAGATACCGCAATGTACCGCACTTTCCTGGAACTAAAGAAAGACCTGAAGAAACTTGCACAACTGGACAGCGACATCTTTTTCTTGACTACATGCAAAAAGGAAAAACTTATACCTCAAGGACTAAGGATACAGAATCCCACCCTGCATACATACAATAGCAGGTTTGCAGAAGAAATCTGCAGGAGGAGCTCGGAGAGAATACGGAATAACCTTTTAAGAGTCTGCTATAACCGTAAGAGGATTACAAAGGATGAGATACAGAGCCTGAAACTGTCTCTGAATGATAACCACACTGGATATACATGGGATCAACTACAGACCTTCTATGTGAAACTACAGAGATTCCTAATTAACAACAAAAAGAAAAAACTTCAGAGACTTAGAATTAAGAGTGGACGCCTGGATGCACAAGCAGCAGAAAAAGAGCAACCCACAGGTGTAATGAATCTTTCCTCTTATCAGGCTACTGAAGCTGAAATGTCAGTACTCTCCAAAGGCCTGTCATTCTGCCCTGCGAGACCCATAGACAGGATTGCACTCTGTGGAGATATGGAGGAATTTTTCAGAAAGCTGCGACTCAAGGAACACTACCATGATAAGGAAGCCTGTGATACAATGGATAATGGACCAAAACGCACCAGATCTAAAAAGAAAAAAAAGAAAAAAAGATGGACCCCCAAAGAAGGAAAAAACCCGGCCCTGGATAAATACATAAACAAATTCAGACGCAGAATCTCTGACAGGATCCTGAGTAAAAGAAAGACACTGGCCCAGAACGTAACACCACAGGAGCGACAGGCCATCAGATCCCTTAAGGAGAATAAGGACATTATTATTAAACCAGCGGATAAAGGTGGTGCCATAGTCATAATGAACACCAGTGACTACATCCAGGAGGCACAAAGACAATTATCCAACACCGCTCACTATGCCAAATTACAGGGGGACCCCACAAAAGGCTACAGGATGGCACTTAATAGGATGGTTAACAGATTGCCTGCAAACATCAGACTACATGTAAGGACCCTTATCCCTGAAGAGCCTAGAACAGCCTGCTTTTACATGCTTCCCAAGATCCACAAAGAGGGAAACCCTGGCAGGCCCATAATCTCAGGGAGCGGAACTCTTACAGAGAACATCTCAGGGTGGCTGGAAAACATTTTGAAACCTCTTGTCTGTAAAAGACCCAGCTACTTACAGGATACCACCCACCTCCTGAACAAACTGTCAGCCATCGGCCCAGTACCTGAGGGAACCATACTGGCCACGATGGACGTGGAGTCCCTGTACACGAACATTCCCCATGATGATGGTATTGCGGCCTGCCGTAAATATCTTCAGGGTCAGGGCATACCTGTAAAGCCTATTACTGGACTGATCAAATTCATTCTCACTCATAATTATTTCACTTTTGGACAGGACCTCTATTTACAGCAGATGGGCGTGGCAATGGGTTCGCGATTCGCTCCACAGTATGCAAATCTATTCATGGCCAAAATCGAAGAGGAATACCTCAATGCATGTGGCATAAAACCCTTGGCCTACTTCCGCTTCATTGATGATATTTTAATCATCTGGTCCGCAAGTGAGGATGATCTTCTCCAGTTCCACAGGAACTTCAATGCCTTCCATCCTACAATCAAATTGAAACTTACCTACTCTCACACAGAGATTAACTTTCTGGACACCACCATATACATCAGGGGTAACAACATACAAACCTCTGTGTATCGCAAACCTACAGACCGTCCCACATACCTAAGATATGACAGTTTTCATCCCAAGCACATTAAGAACTCTATAATTTACAGCCAAGCTATAAGGTACAACCGGATTTGTTCTGACAGGATGGACAGAGACAAGCACCTGGATCACCTTAAGAACACTTTCATTAAACAAGGTTACAGTCCTCCCATGGCTGAGGCCCAAATCAGGAAAGCCAGCAACATCCCCAGGACTGAACTCCTGAAATATAAGCAAAACCAGAAAGAGGAACGTGTCCCTTTGGTTGTCACCTACAACCCACACCTGGAAATCTTAAGGAGGATTGCTAAGGAACTTCATCCCATTTTACACAAGGATCACAGACTGAGAACGATATTCCCTAAACCTCCACTCTTGTCATATCGGCAACCACACAATCTAAAACAGATGATTGTCAGGAGCTCTTTGAATAGGCCTCAACAAAACGGAACATCACCCTGCCGACAAAAAATATGTGGGACCTGCAGACACATTTACTCCACTGACAGGGTAACGATACCAGGTTCACAACAGGAGTACAGAATACAAGGTAAATTTTCTTGTGGGTCCACCAATCTGGTATATCTGATCATGTGTGCTAAATGCCCCAATGTTATGTACGTGGGAGAAACTGGACAAACTCTGCGCAAACGTATGAATGGACACAGGCACACTATTAATGATACCAAATCTGGACTCCCAGTTGCTACACACTTTCGGTCCAACGGACACAGCATGGATGATCTTCGTGTCACTGCCCTGAAGGGCGGCTTCAAAACGTCAAATGACCGATTAATAGCAGAAACAAAATTTATAAATTGTTTCAAAGCTGTGCAGAAGGGTCTGAATAAGGACAACAACTTTCTATATTGGTATGAGATGGATGATATATGAACTGTCTCAGCCACCCTAGCTGAACTTGTGAACTAAGAATTTACGATACCTCTGGGTCAACCCTAATACCAGGTCTGTGAGCAATAAAGTAAACAAGGATCCTTATCTTACCCCATTTAGATGGTCTGTTTGTATTAAGGCATCTTAATGATGTATTTATGCTTGAAAAAAATATCTGTTTTTCCTTTTGATGTTGCATGTATATAAGCTGTCTGTACCACCAGCTTGCAAACTAACAGGATATAAACCTGACGAAGGCTGCAAGGCCGAAAGCTTGTTTATTCTTATTCATTTGTAGTTAGCCAATAAATGGTATCATCCTGATTTAAAACTCTTTGTTTGCTTGTATATCAAGTCAAAATTTCACAAAATGTTTTGCGTGTATTGCAAAGCACTCTTAAACGGACCCTGAGCAGTAAACATTCTGGACTTGCCTGCACCTCAAGTGCGCACCAGTCATGTCATCATGCGCAGGACGCTTCCGGCGAATGGCGTGGCAGGTGCACACAAGGGGGGGGGGGGCGGTCTGGGGGAAGCCCCAGGTAAGTCCAGAATCAACATAACAGCCATGGAGGCAAAATGTCCATAACAGACAGGAGGATGAAATAGCCGTGGAACCAGAATTTTTAAAAGGTCAGTACCATTACGTGATGGCTGCACAGAACACTTTGCAGGTACTTTCAGCTGTTATTACTCTGCTTTTCATGGAATCACTCAGTAATTGCTGAAAGTTTATCCCTGAAACAAAATCTATTTCTCATCTTGGCTGCTTTTCTCTAGTGTATACAATACATCTTCTTATCAATACATCTTCTTATCCCTGCTCAGAGACAGTGCATACAGCTAACACGCTTTGCACAGTGATACGGTTATTCATCCTCTGATCTCATTTACCACATTTTCTCTGGTGGTTTAATTTCACACAAATATTTGACATCCAGTTTCATCTGACTGCATTTAATATTACTTTGAATGTACCCCAGGGGATGTAAGTGGTCTTCTAAAATGGATCTTTCTCTGATGCCTCCATGACAGCAGATCAATGGGCATATTGCCCACTCTTATTATAGTACCTCCCACCCTATAAATGGCAAAAAACACCATCAACAACATTCTTTTTTTCTGCACTTGTCTACTTAGCTGATTTGATCTAACATTGCATTGCATAAGCATTGCTTTTTAATGAGGGCTTTTTGGTCTGTTTTTGCCTTTCGTATTTTTCTAGTGGTTCTAAGTCACCATGAGCTGTCTGGGTATTCCGCAGTACTGGTCCAATCCCTATCCCAGAGAGCCATATCAATCCATGCCATGCACGGAGGAGGACCAAAAACCACCACTGCTCACTTAAAGCTGAATTATTGAGGTAGTTTACAGCGCAGGGCTTAGAGAAGATCAATGAAATTGCACTGCCCACTTTAAAAAACTGATCATATACCACTCAGAAATGTTTAATGTATTTGCCCCCTTAGGCCCCTTTACACTTACCACATCAGGTCATGTCACGTTACTCTCCCTGGCCGCACCTAGTCATAGTGGCCATCAAAATCTATGAGACATGCCACACTGTTTGCGGTGGGACGCAATGCGACGGAAGTACACTGGGTCCCACAGAAGGAATGCACAAGCTGCAGTGCATTACCCTGCAACTTCTGAAAGTGCACTAGAAATCGCATGTTCATTTATTTATTTGTTCCAAATTGCACCACTACCGCAGCGCCAATATAAAAGGACCCTTGTAAACCACTTTCTACCTTCTTGGCATCATAAATTCAGACCAAAACAATCATTGCTTCTATCATACATAAAGGACACCTACCATCAATGTTAGTTGTTCTCCCACATGTATTTTCCAAGTAATGCAGATTATAAATAATTCCAGTTTACATTTTCAGAAGGTACCTCATTTTAGAAATAGGGGTCTACTGTGCATAAGAGTTCAGATGAATGAATTAGTGCACATTTCCAGGTCACAGCTTGGCTCTATCATACCCACATACAGCAGGGAGTTGGTTATTAGGACAGGGTCTCTTGCTAGGAGGCCACAGCTGCACACATCACGTCACTGCCAATCCCTGCTACCCACTGCCATCTGTGCTCCGTGACTTCAGAAGGGGCTGAAGATAGCTCGGATTACACTGTATTATATATGCTTCATAGCCAGAGATGTTCAGTCAGAGCTGGAGGACATTATTATATGACAGATTTGTGAGAGAAACGTCAACAATTACAGTATACAGTATACCTGAAATGACTGGACAGCTGTCTGGGAAAAACAGCAGGAAGTACCAAAAGGTTTACTCTTTAACAACATCCATTGATAAAGTATAACTCATACGGTATCTCAAACAGAGAGTAAACAATAAGAACTGACTTGTAGCCAGAGCAGTTTCTAGATGAAATTGTACCCAGTGGGGTGTGAAAAATTGCCCCCCCCCCCCCCCCCCCATAACACCAGTACAACTTCCCCTTCCTCTCAGCTACATAGGGTCTGGCCATCTTCTTCCACCCTCTGCCCCTTCCTTGATATGTGATCATCTGATGACTTTGGTCAGATTACTGGAATCAATCCATTTTTCAGATCGAATCCACCAATCAGATCGGATAGCAGGTTTTCAGTCAATAGTGGGTATGACTGTTTCCAATCCATCATAATGCCAATCACAAACAACCAATCGTCTGGGGAATTATATCATTAATGGCCAGCTTGGGGCATTCTGTGTCCTGAAGGTTTTTGGCTTTTTGCAAAACACACACACACACACACACACACACACACCAATCCCGTGTTTGTATGGGCTTTCCCTTGCATAAGCTGCAGCAGGCGACCTCGATCTATGGAGCCGCATGATTCCAGCATGTCTACCAGCCACCGGATGACACACAACTGAGCGTTCTCACACTGGGCACAGCGGCCCACACAAGCATATAATACTTTCTGTTCTGGTGTCTAAGCATTAATCATGTAACCAGCTCTAGAATCGCAAGTTTTAAAGGAGTACATCTTATTTAGGCGACGGGCAGTTCGGTGCAGGGCTCTCCCTGCTGCCGCTAAACTCCCTGGCGGTCTCAAATACTATTCCCCCTCTGAGTTGTCGCTACTCGGTGGGAGATGTAATTTGAGGCCTGGCAACAGCCGGAGCCCGAGTTACCATTACAAGGGGAGCGCAGCATAGCATTGCTGCTATGACAGCGCCCAGCTTTGACACTCAAATAACCTGCTTCGGGACTCAAGGCCAAGAGGAAGCATTCCAGGTGTCAGGCTCACAGTTCTATGCAGTTGGTAAAGAGGAACTGTCGTGAAAATCTTAAAATTTAAAACACACACAAATAAGAAGTATGTTTCTTCCAGAGTAAAATGAGCCATAAATTACTTTTCTCCTATGTTGCTGTCACTTACAGTAAGTAGTTGAAATCTGACATTACCGACAGGTTTTGGACTAGCCCATCTTCTCATAGGGGATTCTCAGGGTTTTATTTATTTTTAAAAGCACTTGGTGAATGGCAGTTGCTCAGTCCAACTGCCAAAATAGTGTGCAGCGAGCAGGGAGGCTGGCCAGCCTCTTTGTATTAATCATTTTCAGGGAATAGAGGCCATGCTGAGAATCCCCTATAGAGAGATGGACTAGCCCAAAACCTGTCGGTTCTGTCAGATTTCTACTACCTGCTGTAAGTGACAGCAACATAGGAGAAAAGTAATTTATGGCTCATTTTACTCTGGGAGAAATGTACTTCTGATTTGTATGTATTTTAAATTTTAAGATTTTTGCGACAGTTCCTCTGTAAGGCTTACTTGCTGTGGAATCTTGAAGCGGACATAGGAACAGAGTTTCAGCATCTTCTCCATTTCTTCTGCCGTAGATGGTATTAATGGAATTTTTGGATCTGGTTCACCAGACTCTTTCAATTCTTTCAGGTGTTTGAGGAATTTGCTGTCGGATGGATACTCTAAACCTGGACGGAGAGAGAAATATGAGGGTTAAAGTAGAGTTCCACTGGCCTGAATATGAATACTTGTGATGTATAGTAGCATTTTATTATTATTTTAGATTCCATTACTGCCACCATCATCTGTAGCGCTATACAATACAGAATACACAGTACAGACCGTTACAAGGCAATGAGCAAATAAATGGCAGTTGGACAGGTCAACAATGCATCACACATGAAGGTGGAAATATGTAACAGGTTACACAGCAGTAACAAGGGTGAACAAGCAGTATCCATGCATCTCCTGTACGTAACTGTACTTCTCATTGGTTGCAACTAATTGCTTTAAGTAGCAAGATTAACCACTTAAGGACTGCAGTCATAAAACCTCTTAAGGACCAGACACTTTTTTTCCATTCAGACCACTGCAGCTTTAACGGTTTATTGCTCGGTCATACAACCTACCACCTAAATGAATTTTACCTCCTTTTCTTGTCCCTAATACAGCTTTCTTTTGGTGCTATTTGATTGCTGCTGTGATTCTTAGTTTTTATTATATTCATCAAAAAAGACATGAATTTTGTCCCAAAAAAATGATTTTTTTAACTTTCTGTGATAAAATTTGTCAAATAAAGTAAAATTTATGCGAGGAGAACGCCAGCGCATACCACTAAGGCTGCATCTGAAATGACCACCAGCTCAGTGTGTAGCACCTATGTAGACTTTCTACACACTTCGCATTCAATTCAGATGCAAATCATATGCAAATCTGCTACTACTTATCATGCAAACAGGAAACTCAGGAGGAGGGGCTGGGAGCAGCTAACCTAACAGTTACATAGTTACAAAGTTAAGGAAAGGGGGGGGGGGAAGGCTGCGCATCCCTAGGCAGGGCATGCATTTTTCAGTCTGGCAGAGGCGGTGTATGCCTGTGCGATTAACCATTCAATTGCAGCATGTGTTTAGGGATGCGCAGCCTTTCCCCCCCACCTTTCCTTAAAGGGAAGGTCCAAGCAAAAAAAAAAAATGAGTTTCACTTACCTGGGGCTTCTACCAGCCCCATGTAGCCATCCTGTGCCCTCGTAGTCACTTACTGCTGCTCCAGTCCCCCGCTGGCAGCTTTCTGACCTCGGAGGTCAGGGCCACATTGCATACATTTTTACGCATTCCAGCTAGTGCAGGAACAAAAATTTACGTGTTGCACCACTAACGCGTAAAAATGTATGTGTTAATGTTCCTGCACTAGCGGGAATGTGTAAAAATGTACGCAATTCGGCCCTGACCTCCGAGGTCAGAAAGCTGCCAGCGGGGGACTGGAGCAGCAGTGAGTGACTACGAGGGCACAGGATGGCTGCATGGGGCTGGTAGAAGCCCCAGGTAAGTGAAACTCATTTTTTTTTTTTTGCTTGGACCTTCCCTTTAACTATGTAACTGTTAGGTTAGCTGCTCCCAGCCCCTCCTCCTGAGTTTCCTGTTTGCATGATAAGTAGTAGCAGATTTGCATATGATTTGCATCTGAATTGAATGCGAAGTGTGTAGAAAGTCTATATAGGTGCTACACACTGAGCTGGTGGTCATTACAGATGCAGCCTTAGTGGTATGCGCTGGCGTTCTCCTCGCTGTTCTACCAAATGTAAGTTACACATTCTTTTCTGCTTAGCTGCTCCCGAGGTTTTAAATTTAGGTTAGGTCACTTGCCCGGAGGTCTGCCTCACCGTGGCGCAAGTGTCTAGTATAATATACTTTGCATGCAAACCATATTGGAAGCTAAAGTACCTCCTAGTTTAATAAATGTTAGCACTTGTCTTGGATGCAGGGTATGCATTTTTCAGTCTGGCAGAGGCGGTGTATGCCAGTGCGATTAACCATTCAATTGCAGCATGTGTTTAGGGACGCGCAGCCTCCCCCCCCCCCACACACACACCTTTCCTTAACAAAGTAAAATTTCTGTACACATTTTTGTCCAAATTTATTGTGCTACATGTCTTTGATTAAAAAAAACAAAAAAACATTTAGTGTATATTTATTGGTTTGGGTAAAAGTTATAACGTTACAAACTATGGTGCAAAAAGTGAATTTTCCCATTTTGAAGCATCTCTGACTTTTCTGAGCACCTGTCAGGTTTCATGAGGTGCTAGAATTCCAGGATAGTATAAATACCTCCCAAATGACCGCATTTTGGAAAGAAGACATCCCAAAGTATTCACTAAGAGGCATGGTGAGTTCATAGAAGATTTTATTTTTGTCACAAGTTAGCGGAAAATGACACTTTGTGACAAAAAATAAATAAATGTAAAAAAAGTTTCCATTTCTGCTAACTTGTGAAAAAAAAAATGAAATCTGCCACGGACTCACTATGCCCCTCTGAATACTTTGGGATGTCTACTTTCTAAAATGGGGTCATTTGTGGGGTGTGTTTACTGTCCTGGCGTTTTGGGGGGTGCTAAATTGTAAGCACCCCTGTAAAGCCTAAAGGTTCTCATAGGACTTTGGGCCCCTTAGCACACCTAGGCTGCAAAAAAGTGTCACACATGTAGTATCGCCGTACTCAGGAGAAATAGTATAATGTGTTTTGGGGTGTATTTTTACACATATCCATGCTGGTTGGGAGAAATATCTCTGTCAATAAGATTTTTTTTTTTTACACACAATTGTCCATTTACAGAGATCTTTCTCCCACCCAGCATGGGTACGTGTAAAAAAAACACCCCAAAACACATTATACTACTTCTCCTGAGTACAGCAATACCACGTGTGACACTTTTTTTGCAGCCTAGGTGCGCTAAGGGGCCCAACGTCCTATTCACAGGTCATTTTGAGGCACTTGGTTTCAAGACTACTCCTCATGGTTTAGGGCCCCTAAAATGCCAGGGCAGTATAGGAACCCCGCAAGTGACCGCATTTTAGAAAGAAGACACCCCAAGGTATTCCGTTAGGTGTATGGTGAGTTCATAGAAGATTTTATTTTTTGTCACAAATTAGTGGAACATGACACTTTGTGAAAAAAAAAAAACAATTTCTGCTAACTTTTGACAAAAAATAAAATCTTCTGTGAACTCATCATACAACTAACGGAATACCTTGGGGAGTCTTCTTTCTAAAATGGGGTCACTTGTGGGGTTCCTATACGGCCCTGGCATTTTAGGGGCCCAAAACCGTGAGGAGTATTCTAGAAACCAAATGCCTCAAAATTACTGTTCAGGGGTATAAGCATCTGCAAATTTTGATGACAGGTGGTCTACGAGGGGCCGAATTTTGTGGAACCAGTCATAAGCAGGGTGGCCTCTTAGATGACAGGTTGTATTGGCGCTGAAGTGCAGGAAGCGCAGGATGTTCTCAAATCGTGACCTGGACATGGCAGCAGAGAACATGGGCATGTGCTGTATTGGGTGCGTAGACCAATAAGACCGCAATACATACTTTTTGACTAGACCCATGTTAAGGAGAAGGCCCCAAAAAAATGTTACGTTCGGAAACTTGGAGTGGCTTGCACCGAAAAGGCTGGGCATAGTAGCTTCTTGGATTGGCGGTTGCGTATTGTGTGGCATAACGGTTGGTCTCAGCCACAATTAAGTCGTACCAGCAGTGATCAGAAAAAAATAATTCTGTCACTGCGGTGGGGCGGGTGAGGGTTTGGCTGGGTGATCAGAAGCCCGCAGGGGGGCAGATTAGGGCCTGATCTGATGGATAGGAGTGCTAGGGGGTGACAGGTGGTGACAGGAGGTGATTGATGGGTGTCTCAGTGGGTGATTAGAGGGGAGAACTGATGCAATCAATGCACTGGGGAGGTGATCGGAAGGGGGTCTGAGGGGAATCTGAGGGTTTGGCCGAGTGATCAGAAGCCCACACGGGGCAAATTAGGGCCTGATTTGATGGGTAGGTGTGCTAGGGGGTGACAGGAGGTGATTGATGGGTGCCTTAGGGTGTGAATAGAGGGGGGAATAGATGCAAGCAATGCACTGGGGAGGTGATCGGGGGTATCTGAGGGCGATCTGAGAGTGTGGGCCGGTCATTGGGTGCCCGCAAGGGGCAGATGAGGGTCTGATCTGATGGGTATGATGGGTAGCAGTGACAGGGGGTGATTGATGGGTGATCAGTGGGTGATTAGAGGGGAGAAGAGATGTAAATTATGCACTGGGGAGGTGATCAGAGGGGTCTGGGGGGCTATCTGAGGGTGTGGGCGGGTGATTGGGTGCCCGCAAGGGGCAGATTAGGGTCTGATCTGGTGGGTAGCAGTGACAGGGGGTGATGGGGTGATTGATAGGTGATCAGTAGGTGAATACAGGGGAAAATATATACAAGCAATGCACCGGCGAGTTGATCAGAGAGGGTCTGGGGGGCTATCTGAGGGTGTGGGCGGGTGATTGGGTGCCCGCAAGGGGCAGATTAGGGTCTAATCTGATGGGTAGCAGTGAAAGGTGGTGACAAGGGGCGACGGGGTGATTGATAGGTGATCAGTAGGTGATTACAAGGGAGAATATATGCAAGCAATGCACTGGCGAGTTGATCAGAGCGGGTCTGGGGGGCTATCTGAGGGTGTGGGCGGGTGATTGGTTGCCTGCAAGGGGCAGATTAGGGTCTGATCTGATGGGTAGCAGTGACAGGTGGTGACAGGGGGTGACGGGGTGATGGATAGGTGATCAGTAGGTGATTACAAGGGAGAATACATGCAAGCAATGCACTGGCGAGTTGATCAGAGCGGGTCTGGGGGCTATTTGAGGGTGTGGCGGGTGATTGGGTGCCCGCAAGGGGCAGATTAGGGTCTGATCTGATGGGTAGCAGTGACAGGTGGTGACGGGGTGTTTGATGGGTGATCACTGGGTGAATAGAGGGGAGAGCAGATGTAAACAATGCACTTTCGGAGGTGATCTGAGGGTGGGTCTGCGGGCAATCTGAGGGTGTAGGCGGGTGATCAGGTGCCCACAAGGGGCAGGTTAGGGTCTGAGCTGATGGGTGGCAGTGACAGGGGGTGATTGACAGGTGATTACAGGGGAGAATATATGTATACAGTACACAGGGGGGGGGGTCTGGTGGGGTCTGGGGACGATCTGAGGGTGTGGGGGTATGATCAGGAGCCCCCTGGGGGCAGTTTAGGGACTATTCTAAAAAATAGCGCTGACCGATAGTGACAGGGAGTGATTGATGGGTGATTAGAGTAGAGAACAGATGTAAACAATGTACTTGGGAGGTAATCTGACAGCGAGTCTGCGGGCGATCTGAGGGTGTGGGTGGGTGATCAGATGCCCACAAGAGGCAGGTTAGGGTCTGATCTGATGGGTAGCAGTGACAGGTGGTGACAGGGGGTGATTGATGGGTGATTTACAGGTGATCAGTGGATGATTATAGGGGAGGATAGATGTATACAGTACACAGGGGGGGGGGTGTCTGGGGAGGATCTGAGGGCGTGGGGGGGGGGGGGGTGATCAGGAGCCCCCAGGGGGCAGTTTAGGGCCTAATCTAAAAAATAGCGTTGACAGATGGTGACAGGGAGTGATTGATGGGTGATTAGGGGGGTGATTGGGTGCAAACAGGGGTCTGGGGTGTGGGCAGGGGGGGTCTGAGGGGTGCTGTGGGCAATCAGGGGGCAGATCAGTGTGCTTGGGTGCAGACAGTAAGGGCTGCAGCCTGCCCTGGTGGTCCCTCGATCACTGGGACTACCAGGGCAGGAGGCAGCCTGTATAATACGCTTTGTATACATTACAAAGCGTATTATACGCTTGTAACGCGGTGATCGAAGGGTTAATACCCGCTGGCGCTTCCGACCGGCCGGCGGGTTGACGTCGCAGGTGGGCGGAGCCTATTGCCGGTGGATGTGCGCGATCCCCGGCCCGGAAGAGTCCCAGGACACGACGCCAATTGGTGTTACGTGGGCATGCCACTTTGCCGCCGCCAATGTACAGTGGGTGGTCAGCAAGTGGTTAAGGAGCACCTTGCAATTTCTGAATGGAGTACAAAGCAACTGAGCAGCTAGTGCTGGGAAATTTGTATTTGTCTCCGCCCACTTTTTGGTTATGGGGATAAAAAGTACCCTATATGTTATTCCAGGTAATGTACTATGTGTGTGCCAAATTTCATCCAAATCTGTTGCTGACAGATCCACTGAGCGTATCTGTCAGAAATAGTATTATCAGTCTGCTGACAGCGTGTACACACGTGCTGTCGGCAGAATGTCCGCCCAGCGGAAGGGTCTGACGGACCCTTCCTTTGCTACAGTATGGTGTGTGTATGCGCCTTAACAAACATCCAAACTTTTGCATTTATAATAATAGTATGATATGGAAATAGAGTAGGAAAAGGTTAGAGTAACTAGTTAGGATCAGGTAGTCAGGATTAGGTATTGCTTAGGAACCATTTAAGTTAGGTATCATTTAAGAGGGGTGGAGAGGGTCAGGAAAATGGTTAGGTTAAGGAACTAGAGTGGGAAGATGAATGAAGAGGAAATCAGTTTGCTTCATTCATGTAAGTGAGGTAGCATAAGGTTATACAACATGGAGGGTGGAGGACCAGCTTTGTGTAGCCAAGACCTGCAAAGAACACGGGCCATACAGCCAAAATACATTACACATGTCCAAAACACTGTTTGCAAAGCCATACGTACCAGTGTTTAACAGGTTGTCTTCAAAATAACAATAATGACTTACCCGCAGGACAAATAAGCGTAAGACTGCCAATGTCTTTAGGATACTGAGCGGCATACACCCCAGCCACACATCCACCCATCGATGTACCAACAAGATGGAAGGGCTTCTTGTTCAAATTTATGCTCTCCACAAACTGAAGAAAATTAGGACATAAAATATGATGAAATAGCTACACTAAATGTTAACTAGCAAATTCCATTATGCATCTTATTTATGTAACTACGGTGACATCTAACACATGCAACTACCAGACTGACTGCTATTGTAAGTATACTGTAAGCTCCCATTTGTATTTACAGATAACATACTGAGCATTGCTACTTAAAAGTGTAGATGGCTTGGTCTTGGTGCACATACACATTACATATTTTTCGGATTAGATAATTTCATTCGATTATTCCGTTAGATCGAATATTACGATTTTTCCAACAGTTTTGTTGAAAAAAAAAGGATAATCGTTCATTTTTCTTGATCGAAAAAAAGATCCTTTTTAACTTTCATTCGAATCGATCATTTTGGTGGAATAAACAATAAAATCAAATGTTTTTATTGTACTATGTATGGGCATCATAAGTCTTGTTCTTCCCTGACACCTGGAACAGGACTGTGGAGTTGGAGTCGGAGCAATTTTGGGTACGTGAAGTCAAGAGTTGGAGTCGGTGGTTTCATAAACTAAGGAGTCGGGTGTCAGAGTCAGATGATTTTTGTACCAAATCCCAGCCCCAGTAAGTATTAGACTAAGTAGTCTAAGTAGTCTGAGTCGGAGCCATTTTGGGTACCTGTAGTCAGAGTCAGAATCAGTGGTTTCATAACTGGAGGAGTCGGAGTCGGATGATTTTTGTACCGACTCCACAACCCTGACCTGGAAGGCAGCTCCAGTACATCCTTCAATTTCATTGTACAGAGTATATTTCCCCCACCATAAACATGTTAGTGACACTGCTGGCAATAAAATGGGAAGACATTTAAACTGAATTTGTGCCACTGATACTGAAGTGACATGTAACCGGATGACATCATCATGTTATATATAATGCTATTCCTACATAGATCTTGCCTGCTTTACTTTTTCTTATTTTGGTTGAAGTAAGAGGACTACGGAAGCTGCCATCTTCATTTTGTTATAAGCAATGCCAGATGCCTGGCTGTCAAGATAAGCCTTATGTGATTTGGCAATAGACAAGAAAGCGCACTCAGGGGTACAGGTGTGACACGTTAGCCAGCCGGACAACTGTCCCACCTGTACCTGAGTGCACTCTTTTTCTTGTCTATTGCCAGACCTCCCAAACCACCTTCATTGGATTCCACGAGATGCACCACAAATCTTCATGTACTGTAAAACACACAACTACTCTGATCGTTCCTTCTGTGCACCCACAGAAGTACACATTCACAAGACTTCATGCTAAGCTTCAGGCTTTAGTAGCTTTTTCTTTCTTTCTTTTTTTCGCTTCATTTATCAAAGAGATTTTAACAATCAGAAAGAAATCAATTATCACAAACTGTTGTAAAAGTAAAACATGAAACATCATGTATGCAGCTAACCAGGACTGCTTTCCAGGAACATAGTAGATGCATCTAGGTAGGCACTAAACCTGTGTCTTCCACAATAATCTACAGTACAAATAACAGCAAATAGTGCCACCTGGTTAACCTAGGATGAGTGGCTCTATCATTCAGTAAAAAAAGGGAAAGCAAGGGAGGCCCCAGGGCACCATCGTGATCATTCACCCAGGGCACCCATAAGGAGGTTCTAGGACTGAGGCCAACAAAGAGAACATAACACAGGCCCATATGCAAATTGAGCAAAAATAAACATATAGATGAAGGAAATGGAAGGGAAAAGAAGGAAGATGGAGAGAATAAGAAGAGGGGAAAAGAGAAGAGAGGACGGGGTCCTTGAATCATCCCTAGAAATCAATTAGAGGCATTCCCAAGTGTAGTGTAAGTGAATGTAATAGGGAGTGGGGTAATGCAGCATACAGAGCTAGGTGACCCCACAAATCGCCTTGCACTCATCTGACTCCAAAAACACAGACCAGTGTATCCACATCAGGAGCGTGTGTCAAGGACTCCAAATCAGTGGATAGACTTTATCTCATTTATCCACTCAACAATTGTGGGTGGAGAGGTGGATTTCCAGAAACTTGCTATGAGAACACGGCTGCTTGGATTAAATGTTTTGTCAGTTTTGCATGGGTTGTGAATCAAATAATAGGAAGAGTCATCTATGATGTCCCCATCTGTCATAGTCTTAATATGCTTCTGGAGCTCCTGCCTAAAGGGCCTTATAATGGGACAATCCCAAAACACATGGAGCAGCGGTCCCCTGTGCGCTCTTGCATCTCCAGCAGGAGGGATCAGCACTGGGGAACATTTTGTGAAACAACTGGAAGTATAGTACCACATAGTTATGAGTTTATAATTCAATTCATGAACTCTGGCTAAGACAGATGACCTCTGATTCAAGATTAGAATTTTTTGCAATCTCTTCTCCGAAATCCAGCAATTAAGTCTCCCACTTTTGCTTGAGCCCTAAAGCCCAGGTGTAATCATATATCAGCATTTAATATATTTGAGAAAGAGTATTCTTAACAAAAGCGTGACAAAAGCAGAAGTTCTCAAAATGGGCAAGAGGTCGTGAAAGCTGATCCCTCATGCCAGATGAACGCAGAATATGCACAAATTGACAGTAACTCCATAAATCTAGAAAAGGGCAGTTCGTGATTCCTGCAGGTGGAAAAGAGGCATCAGCGATCCATCTTGGAAGAAATCTTTTGCCTCTCAGGGGTTTCACCCATTCTCCAGCTGACACAGCTGTGCAGACTGCAAATGGGCAGGAAAGGAATTAAGGGCGTTGAACGGAGGTAATTACAGGCATATTTCTAAACCTCCACAGGGCCTCCATGGTGGATCTAATAAAGACATGTGTGCACGTAGGATTCACTGAGGACCAAGGAAACAGGGAAAGATCAGCTTTTCCCATGCCAATCAACCATATGAACATGGGATGCTTCAGTAAGGTATTTCCTGGGTCCAGGGCGGGAAGACTTTCTTGAGGTTTAGCCAGAAGCATTGTGGTGTCCTTAAAGTGTACCTGAGATAAATGCTTATGCTTATACTTACCTGGGGCTTCCTTGAGCCCCATGAGGCGCGTGGGGTCCCTCGTCGTCCTATTCGGCCTCTCCATTCTTCCGGTAACCTGGCCAGTTATAGTCTTCAATGCATGCACGTCTCGTCCACGTGCGTCTCCCCGTCGCCCCCATGCATAGAAGCTAGGCAGAACGGATGGGCTGAAGAGAATGGCAACAGACCCCACGCACCTCATCGGGCTGGAGGATGCCCCAGGTAAGTATAAATACAGCATATGCATTAATCTCAGGTTTTCTTTAATATGAGGTGGCTTCATTGGGGGATACCTGGGAAAACTAGAGATTTGATGGTGAGGAGTATCAGGGTTGAGCGTTGGGTGGAGACAAGGGGCTGGAAGAAGAGGGCTAGGAGGGGATAGGGGTGTACATGGGGTGCCTGTTAGTTTAACCTTTAGTTGTAGTTTAAAGTTATAAGAAAAGATCTGTTTTAGGCCACTGTAGGACAGATGACAGACTGTTGAGGGCTGTAATATGAAAGTGTTTGCTTAGCGGGAGATGTGGGGCCAGGGACTGCATGCAAAATGTGTTTAGGGGAATTTCAGAAAAGCTTGCTTTTAGTCAGAGGGGTGGTCTAAGTACCATGAATGGAGATCGCCTTCTCTTGACAACTAGATTCTACCCCTGGGCGGAAATTTCCAGCCATCTTTGGGCCCTAAAGCCTGCTTGAAGACTACTGCATGATTTTGAAGACTCCTCTGTCTGCCTCTTGTCCTTATGTATGGTGATTAATGCATACTTGTTATGTAGTTCAATGATTGTTTTTTAATATACAATGATGTGAAAAACTATTTGCCCCCTTCCTGATTTCTTATTCTTTTGCATGTTTGTCACGCTTAACCATTTAGGGACAATGTAACGCATTAAAACGTCATGTTCGCCGCTATTAATGGCAACAGGACGTTTTAATAAGTTACATTGTAACTCTGCTGCTGTGTGCGAGCGGGCGCGCTCCCGCTGCGCGCGCACGTCGGGTCCCGCGGCTTGGTGATTGGACCAGGGAATCACATGGTCCCTGGGCCAATCAAGTGCCAGTAACAAGGCAGATCATTGTTACAAGCCAGTAACAATGATCTGTCCTGTAGTGTCAGTAAACAAAGTTGCTTTCTCCCTCCCAGCTCATCTGTCACCTCAGACTGCTGTCAATTAGCATTCAGAGGTGACAGGAGCTGTGAGGGAGAAAGACTGTGATTGTGGTAGGATTTTTATATTTTTAAATAAAATTTTATCCCCATACTTTTTTTATTAACCCCTTATCCTCCCCCTCCTTTGCCATTTACTGGTTTTCTGTTCGATTTTAGTACTTTTCTGTACTTTTTCACCCCTCTTTTACCCTTACTCTGATATTTCTATCTATACTTTCTATCTATATTCTTTCTTTTCATCTTCATATAAAAAAAAAATAAAAAAAAAAAATCTTTCTGTTATTGATCAATCGCTTGGTTGATCGATCGATCTGTCTGTCTGTCTGTCTATCCCATCCATCCATCCCATCCATCCATCCATCCCATCCATCTATCCATCCATCTATCTATCCCCTTTGCTTACTATGGCGAGGAGACTGTATTCTGTTGAGGAGGCAGCCGTCTACCTTCAGCAGAGCAGCAGCAGTGGGGACGATTCAGGGAGCGAATGGCACCCAACGAGCAGCAGCTCTGAGTCAGATTCTGACAGTTCAGAGAGCGTTGGGCAGCCGTCTCGCCGCTTCAGGAGGGATGATGAGTCCACTGTTCAGGGCCCTTCAGAATCCACCGCAGGGGGCTCGGTGGGTAGCACAGCTGCAGCTAGCAGCACAGGCCAGAGGGGAACCACTGTCCAGGGCCCTTCAGATGCCACCGCAGGGGGCTCAGTGGGTAGCACTGCTGCAGCTAGCAGCAGAGGCCGAAGGGGAGCCAGGCAAAGGCAGGTACGCCCACCGGTACCTGAGGACATAATTCGGGGCACCTGGTCACCCGCTAACCTTGTAGCACCCAACATCCCGCCTTTTACAGGGGCAAGCGAAATATTAGTGCCCACTAACAACTTCGGGCCTGCTGACTTCTTCCAGCTCTTTGTGGGTGATGATTTGCTGCAGCACATTGTGGAGCAAACCAATTTGTTTGCGCAGCAGTATATTGCCCAGAAGCCCACCTGCTATTTGGCTGAGAAATGGGAGCCCACCACCATACCTGAGCTAAAGGTGTTTCTGGCCCTAACACTACACATGGGCATACTCCAACAGCCAGAAATAAGACTGTACTGGTCTAAGGACTTTATGCACGCAACACCCGTTTCCGGCTTCCATGAGCAGGCAGCGCTATGAGGCTCTTATGAAGTGCCTGCACTTTGCCGACAATTCGGACAATGTCCCCAAAGGTGATCCTGCCCATGACAAGCTTTTTAAGCTGAGGCCCATACTCACTCACCTCAGTACAAAATTTAGCGAGGTGTACACCCCAGAGAGAGAGGTTGCAGTGGATGAATCCCTCCTACCTTTCCATGGCAGATTAGGGATAAAACAATATATTCCAAGTAAGGCTGCCAAGTATGGGATACAATTTTAAGTATAAATTTATTTATACTTTGTGAGAGCAGCACTGGCTACACCTATTCTTTTTTTCTGTATGAGGGCAAAGATAGCCATTTGCAACCAGCTGGGTGCCCACCATACATGCCAACCAGTGGAAAAATTGTGGTGGAACTAGCCAACCCACTCCTCCACCAAGGCTATTATCTGTACGTGGATAACTTCTACACCAGCATTCCCCTTTTCAAATTTTTATATTCTGCAGAGACTGGTGCCTGTGGGACAGTGAGGCCAAACCGCAAAGGCCTCCCACCACAGGTGGTTAATAAAAAATTATCCAAAGGGGAAACACACAGTCTCAGAAGTGGTGAGCTCCTGGCTATAAAATTCAGGGACAAGAGAGATGTCATGGTCCTGACTTCAATTCACACTGAAGAAGTGGTTCCTGTCACAACCGCCAGAGAGCGGATCGAGAAGCCAGGGGCATTGGTCGACTACACAAAAAATATGGGTGCGGTGGATCTTGCGGACCAAATGCTCTCCTACTACTTTTTAAAAAAAAAAAAGAGGGCCTGGTACAAAAAAGTTTTTTTTACCTCCTGCAGATGGCCATGCACAACGCATTTGTGCTTTATAAAAAGAAATGCCACGGTGACAGCTTCCTCCCGTTTATGCGACAAGCTTTGAGATCGCTGATCAATGAAAGCGTCAACCTTATGGAGGAATTCAATCCAATGCAACTGGATGGAGCAGTTCGCCTAAGGGGAAAACATTTTCCTGCCCTGATCCCCCCGAACCCAATTAAGGCGAAGCCACAGAAGCGATACCGGGTGTGCACCAAGCACAAGAGGCGGAAAGACAGCAGATACCACTGCCCAAAGTGCCCCTCACAGCCGGGACTCTGCGTTGCCGGCTGCTTTGAGGCATACCATACCCTCAGCAGCTATTAGACTTTATTTTTTATTTTATTTTTTTTTCTTCATTACCCTAAATTTTCACTGGACTTTTTCCTCTCTACTTTTATTTGCCACTTACTGTCTCTCAAAGGAACTCACAATTACCACTAGTTAACATTACCACCTTTTTTGGGGGTGTGGGAGGAAACCCAGAAGCTTAGAGGAAACCCAAGACTCCTACAACCTGCAAATAGTTTTTTCCCATTTGGACTTGCTGCTGCAAGGCAAGAGTGTTTGCCACAGGACTTTACTCTGCAGACCACCCCCCATCTTCTGACCACTGGCTTTCCTTGGCGTATGACCTCTGGCCTTTCTCCATCCTGCTAGACCTGCAATGGTGAGTTCCACTGTATCTGTCATTCATGTTATGGATAGTGATTTAGGCCTCACTTAAATTATTCTATTTGCAACTGAGTAGGCCTGAGTCTCTAGTTTTCAGAATGGTAACATTTGTGTCTTTTATTGAATGGTCACTCCTGGGGCTTTGAGAAGAAAGAATTACATTGTTGCATTTGGTAAAAAAAGGGCCTTAAAAATACATTGGCGCTGCTCATGATTAACAGTGTATTATGTGGCCAAAACACTATCTGATGATGTGTATAGGGTATCATTTTAACCGTGACAAGCAAGAGAAGAGAATTTGGGGTGTTTGAGAGATTATGCATATGTCATTTGAATTGTTTTTTCATGCCAAAGTAAAGAAAACTGTAAAAAAAAAAAAAAACATTTTCAAAGTTACGGTGCAATTTCATCAAAACCGCAAAAGTGCAAATGTTACAAAATATGTATATTTGGGTAGGTCTGGTTCTCTAGTTTTCAGAATGGTATAATTTATGACCTATATCCAATGTTCTGAGACACCAGGGGTTTTGCTGGGAAAGTATGACTGTATTGTTTCTGGTGCAAAAAATGGCCTTGAAAAATACATTGTGCTGCTCATGATTAACAGTGTATTATGTGGCCAAAACACTATCTGATGATGTGTATAGGGTATCATTTTAACCGTGACAAGCAAGAGAAGATAATTTGGGGTGTTTCAGAGATTATGCATATGTCATTTGATTTTGATTTTTTGGCAAACTGAATGAGAAGCAATAAAACTTATTTCCATATACTCTGTACCAAAATAAAACACTTGTAAAAAACACCAAAAGTGACAGAATTGAAAACTGAATGCATAAATAGTTACCTTAGGGACTCAGCTTTTAAAATATGTATGCTATGAGGGTGAACTACTGTTATATTTGCAAATAAGGGCTTGAATTCATTGGTAGTATGCAATGAGAAAACAAAAAACACAACATAGGAAAAATACACCTTTATTTCCAAATAATATATTGTCACCATACTTTGCACTAGGGACATAATTTATATATTGTAATAACCAGGACAAATAGGCAGATAAAATGTGTGTGTTTTATGCACATTAGCAGTGTTTATTTTAAAACTATAGGGGATGAAAATGGAGAAATCGTGTATTTTTTTCATTTTTTTCCTTGTTTTCCCTTTAAAATGCATAAAAAGAAAAGGTATTACTGAATATAAATATCGCCTCCAAAAAGCCTATTTAGTGGCAATAAAAACAAGGTATTGATCAATTTGCTGTGATAAGTAGTGAAAAAGTTATTGGTGAATGAAAGGGAGGAGCGCTGAAAGGTGAAAATTGCTCTGGTCCGTTAGGGTAAAAACCCTTGGGGGTGAACTGGTTAAATGTTTCTGCGCATCAAAAACCGTTAACTATTAGTCAAAGATAACTTAATTGAACACAAAATGATGGTTTTTATTATTTTAAATGATGGTTTTTATTATTCAGTGAGCTGGCCGCTCGTTTTCTGATAGAAGTGAATGGAAATGATAAGAAAAACCAGCGGAAGATAAGAGAATCGAGAGCTGGATCGAGCAGCAAAAATGATCAAGAGCAGAAACTCACGGCAGAAAGGAACCGTGTATTCCCAGCATTACACTATTTATTGCCAATTTTTTCATTAAACCTGATAAGAAGTCCAAACATTTCTGCAGGATTACTAGAAGCACTTCTGACAGCAAGGAGCGGGGAGAAAAGCTCAGTAGGGTATTGCTTATCTTTAGGAACTCTATATTTAAAACATGAAGATATGGATCTGCAAACCTAAATATTTAACACCAATTAAAAAAAAAAAGTCCTAATTTGGAGTATTGCTCTAGATGTGTTCACTTCAGGTTCACTCTAAGCCATTTGTTCTGTAAAAATATGGCAATAGAAAATATTGATAGTGTGGTCTGCCACATTTTATTGTCTTTATTTCATTGAAAAGAATGGAACACTTTCCCTGTCCACCCTCAGTGAAATACAGTAGTGTAATTTTAGGACATACAGCACTGAGTCGTCAGCAGCAGACAGAGAACAAGTTATATAAAGAAAGCAACCTATCATGTAGCGATGACATAATTCTAATAATTCCAGCCTTCCAGAATGACATTACATATGTTATACATAAGAGTTTAGACCAAGTTCATTGTAATGCATTGGCCACAATACATTGCTATTTCTATGAGATCAAAGCCGGGAGATATAAATCCTTGCACACACGCAACATGGTTCTCGGCTGAGGGGGCCAGTTGGGGTTGTGTGTAGGGTGAGAGATCTTGAATGCCGAGTGCAGGCTTACTCTATTGTTTTCCTACTCAGCCTGCCCACTCCTTGCTGCCCCAACATGTATACATGCATAGTACCCCCGTTAACTTTTAATAAACAATGTGGCGCACAACTAAGACCGTGTGTCAGATTTTGGCCCCATATGTGATTGAGCTTGACACTCCTGAGTATTCCTGTCTTCTGGTTTTGTGATGCAAAACTTTCTTTGCAGTTTGTTGTAATAGAGGATTGATCGTTTATTAAACAACTTCCACTTTGAAAATGACGTTCCACTTTAAGCGAACACGACTATAGATTTAACGTTAACATGGCAGCAACTCATAAAGATGCCTTGTGTTATAACGAGCTTTTTGATTCCTTTTATTAAGTGAAAAGATGAAGCAGATGGAATGTAATCATCTTAGGCGCAGCATGACAGGGAAGATTATAATCTCAGAAGAATTAAGGGACATTGGCAGATCTCAGTAAGGGAATGTGACATGTGTTTATCAGCAAGAGCAATCTATCAGAGTGCTGCTAATGTGATTGTGTTCAGGGTCCTCACATCACATTTACATTCACAAAGCACATTCAGGGAACATTTAGGCAGATGAGTTGAGATAGGCTGTCAGGGTTGAACAGAGCTCAGGGGCCTGGCTGTCCTCACACTGATATTCTGTATCAAATTGGCTGATAAGTATTCACAAAATCACAAAACACAAAAGCGCCCACGCACAAGGGCGGCGGTGGTGGCAGGGGAGGGGGGGGGGCAGATTTACATATGGCTACTGAAAATGGTGACTTTTTACAATGGTTGCATCAATCAATTGTTATTCTACAGCTGAATACTCACCTGACAACGCAGGAAGATGGATCACAGCGACATCCCCTACAACAAGTGTTACCCAATCCATCTTCCTGTTCGCGAGAAAACGCAAAGTCATGTGATGGGCGCAAACGAAAGTTCAAACTATCGTGACACTTTGTGCAGGAGTCGTTGGGGATCTTAAAGATCTGATCCGCGTAATGGTCGTTATTGCTGCATGTCACCAAACTTTGTTCATGTAATCACGTGCCTGTACCCATGTTGAGAGATCCCGGAAACTATCGCTCGTCGCATAAGCATAAGCATTAAAAAAAATTTAGTAATCGCTGGTGGTCAGAAAAATCATAAAAAAATTGCGTATTGGGCTTTAACTTTTGAAAACACCCCCCCTCCTTTTCCCCATGCAGTGACCAAAGCCTCCATTCTTATTCAAGTGCACGGTTACTGGCTGTGACTGGGGTAAACCTACAATGATAGCTGTCAGTTTAATACCTCTATGGCATTACTGCCCAGGAAAATGTATCTATGCATGTGGTAATTCCAGTATGGTCCCGATCCAATTCACTTTATTTCCTGAGTTTTCTCCTAGGTGAATTCTCACACCTTATAAATAAAATGCCCTTTAAGCCACAAGTAAGCAAGAAAATACCCAGAATAATTTTGATAGTACTTTTTCACCTACTTTTTGGTACTTTTTTAATTGCAGAAAGCTGAAAAGTTATTTAACCACTTGCCGACCGCACACTCATACCGTGCGGCGGCAAAGTGGTAGCTGGAGGACCTCCCTAATTAATCAGGAAAGGGCGCTCGCGCGAGCGGCCGTTTCCTGTTAGATCACGGAGCGGGTCTCCGTGAATAGCCTGCGAGCCGCTGATCTCGGTTCGCAGACTAAATGTAAACGCAGGAGACGTTTGTCTCCTTTGCTTACATTGAACGGCGCTGCTGCTACAGCAGCGCCGTAAGGCAGATCGGCGATGCCCGGCCAATCAGTGGCCGAGGATCGCCGCTATGTGACAGAGGACAGCCTGTCACAGGCTGCACAGGACGGATAGCGTACTGTACAGCCCCGATCACCAGGGGTGAGAGGGAGGGGGGAATTTCGCAGCGGAGGGGGGCTTTGAGGTGCCCCCCCCACAACACCCAGGCAGGCAGGAGCGATCAGACCCCCCCTGCACATCATCCCCATAGGGGGGAAAAAAGGGGGGCGATCTGATCGGGGTATTCTGTGTGAGAATAGGGTTAGGTTTTGCTGTAGTAAAATATCTGTATCATCTACCAATATGTTATTATAAGCACTGGAAAATAGTAGAATATCTCTAAATTTACTGATATTCTACTAGCAGCTATATATGGATGCTCAAATTTCTGGACACCCTTTTTGCATGTACAAGTTGCTGGACATGGAAGGAGGCGGCTGCATGTGAAATAGGAAGGATACAAATAAAGGGTTGCACAAGAAATGGGTTAATTGTCATGCATGAAAGAGGGTAGAATCCAAAAGGTATTCACAATGAATAAATGCTCCAAAAGTGGTTTATTGTACTGTGATAGTTACAGGCAATGCCATTCGATCTGAAATGTTTCAGGGCCTTGGCGGGTCCCCTTTTTAAAGGTACATAGAAGAGGGGGCACTTGAAATAGTGACATACATGGAGGAAGGGCCTGCACATGAGAAAGAAGGGCTGCACCACATTACAACTGGGGGGTCTAAAGAAACACCTACAAACTATTTTATCAATGCCCTAACTATGTAAAGGATGGGAGGCCTGTCTGAGTAATTCAAGATTTTCGGGTATTGGGCTTTAGTGTGAAATTTAAATTGGATCTGAATTGAGAAAATAATGGGAGTTAAAGTCCACTTGCATGAGACATGAGCAATTTCATAAAACAACCAAACACAAAGGATTGCTCACTCCTAGACAGCACTCTGCCACTTATATATAGTTATATATAGTCCGCAGACTACCAGTCAGCCAAGAAGCTACCAGAAGTGAAAATACATTACACCTAGTCTGGCAGTCTGCGGACTATATATAAGTGGCAGAGTGCTGTCTGGGAGTGAGCAATCCTTTTGTGTTTGGTAAGTTGAAGGAGTGGAGGGGGCGAGTTCCTGGTGGTGGCAGCTTCGGGGCTCACCTGCACTCCCCTATTGTGTTACATGCTGGTTTGTGGGTCCCGAGCAGTGGTAGTGCTTGGGGCCCCTGCCTGTCATGTGCACTAGTGTTTGCAAGTTCATAAAACAAACAGGAAACAAGAGTCCTCATCTGTAGTATACTGTGGACGGGCAAAGTTTTCCAAGGTTCCAGAATACAAATGCATAGCAACATATCTGATAACTATGGGGAACATACTCTCAAAACTAAAATTTCAGTAACTATTAGTATATAAAAGAACATTTGAAAGCATTTGCAAGCATTGTGTAAAAATGTTTACCTTCACTGCAGAGAGCAGTTCAGGCTTTTTTATCTCTGGATAATCAACAAATTAAACTTTGCTGTCCAGGTGACACTCTCTGCCAGTTTCTTGATTCTGCTCCCGCCTAGTAAACGTTTTTACATACAGGGAAGGCTTGGGAATTCTTCCAAATATTTTTTATGCATCTAAGAGTAGTTACTGAAATCTTAGTTTTCTGTAACTAATCTCACTTTAAACTATTTGGACACAGATTCAAAATCTAGTGAACCTAAAAGAAATGTGAAACCCATCTCTATTGGAAGCAAGAACAATTCATCCAACTTACTTATAGTATAAGAGAGTACCTGGTGTATCCTTTTGACCTGCCCGATGACTGAGTAGTCATCTAAAGGTGAGCGGGTGGTTCCTTCATGGCCAGGCATATCCACACAAATCAGGTGTACATTCTTAGGAAGGAACTGAAAAAAAAAAGCAAAAACACATCTTACATATATAATGATAAAATACTTTCAGGCATAGAAATCAAATATGACTGCACTGATAGGAAAACTTGCTAACTGCTGCAGCTTTTAAGATGCACATGATCAACACAGCAGCCACTAAAACATTGAGCAGGGCAAGGGTTATATCCCATTCCTTACAAAATCAAATTCATTGCTTATCGAAACGTTCCCATACAGAATAATATAATAATAATCCGAAAATTTGTATAAAGCTTTTCTCCTGTTGGACTCAAAGCGCTCAAGAGCTCAAGAGCTGCAGCCACAAGGTCTTGCTTTGAACTCCTTACTGAATAGATATTGACCCTAGCCAGGAATCCAAACCCTGGTCTCCCATGTCAAAGGCGGTGCCCGTAACCAGTACACTATCCAGCCACTCAGAAGACCTCTGCAATGCTCTCATTACCAGTTGTATACATCACATACTAGCTCCAGCTCAATAGAGCCTCAATAGAGTCTCTAATATCCAGAAAACGATACAGCCAAAGAAAAACAAGTTTGTCTGAACCAGGCAATTTTGTGTGTTCTAGAAGTGTGTTTCGTCACTAGTGCATGACACTACTTCAGTTAAAATAAGAAAAAGGCAACAGCTACACATTTTACCATCTAGCAAACCTGTAGCAAAAATAAACGCATGATATAATGAATTATATGTGCAGTACAGCTAAGAAACAGAACATTAGTAGCAAAGAAATTTTTTTCCAGTACAGGAAAAGAGAACCTGAGGTCATAGAGGCACAGTCTGAATACAATGAGCAGCCTCTGTGTCCTTATAGCATTCCTCCAGCTCCCCCCCCCCCCCCCCGGCTCTGCTTTCCCCCATTAAAAAATTTGCCAGACTAGCAACACACAGTTTGTCGCTAGTCTGTTATGTTATTTACCTTTGCCCTGTCATTTAACGCTGCTCCCTCGCCTCCTGTATAGCATGGCTCCCCGCCTCCTCTTCCGATTGGAGGAAGTTTACATAGGCGGGGAGGTAATGGACACGGGCGGGGAGCCGCACTATACAGGAGGCGGGGGAGCAGCGCTGAATGACAGGGCAAAGGTAAATAACAGACTAGGGACAATCTGCTATATAGGCAGTACTGCTACAGCCTAAAGAGCACACTTTAGTGGCTGCAGCTCTGGTGCTTTGAGTCCGCCAGGAGAAAAGCGCGATATAAATGTTCGGTGCCTTGTCACAGTAGCACATTATATTTTAAAACTGTAATGGCCGAAAATGGAGAAATATTGATGTTTTCCATTTTTTTTCTTATTATTCCTGTTAAAATGCATTTAGAATAAAAGAATTCTTAGCAAAACAACCACCCAAAGAAAGTCTAATTGGTGGCAAAAGAAAAAAAAAACAAGATACAAATGATTTTGTTGCAATAAGTATTTTTAAAGTTTTTGGCAAATGAATGGAAGGAGCACTGAAAGGTGAAAATTGCTCTGGTCCATAAGGGAAAAAACCCTCAGTGATTAAGTGGTTAAAGTGCGCACACACACACACACACACACACACACACACACACACACACACACACACACACACACACACACACACACACACTTGCCTGCAGGTATCAGGACCAGATTCCTCAGATGACAGTTCTGTACTGATGCTTCACTAGCCTGCAGTGTACTGTTGCTGCGACGTAGGGAGGAGGGATGGGGCATTATGGAGTGTGTGTGTGTGTGGGGGCGGGGGGGAGGAAGCAGGTAAACAATGCCCTTGGCCTACACTTGCCCAAGATAATCCCATACCTCCCAACATTTTAAAATTAGAAACCGGGACACAGGCGACACCCCTAACCACACACCCTAACCACACCCCCAAGTCACGCCTACCATAAAGTTTTTTGAAGATTTTTTTTTAATATTGATGCCCTTATATTTTTTATTAAATATATCCCTCATACAAACAGCCAGTTGTCCCCAGTATATATAGCCAGGGTTATATGTGCCCAGTATATGTAGCCAGAGGTATATGTCCCCAGTATATGTAGCCAGGGATATTTGTGCCCAGTATATGTAGCTAGAGGTATATGTCCCCAGTATATGTAGTCAGGGGTATATGTGCCCAGTATATGTAGTCAGGGGGTATATGTCCCAGTAAATGTAGGCAGGGGTATATGTGCCCAGTATATGTAGCCAGGGGGATATGTGCCCATTATATGTAGCCAGGGGGATATGTGCCCAGTATATGTAGCCAGGGGGATATGTGCCCAGTATATGTAGCCAGGGGGATATGTGCCCAGTATATGTAGCCAGGGGGTATATGTGCCCAGTATATGTAGCCAGGGGGTATATGTGCCCAGTATATGTAGCCAGGGGGTATATGTGCCCAGTATATGTAGCCAGGGAGTATATGTGCCCAGTATATGTAGCCAGGGGGTATATGTGCCCAGTATATGTAGCCAGGGGGATATGTGCCCAGTATATGTAGCCAGGGGGATATGTGCCCAGTATATGTAGCCAGGGGGATATGTGCCCAGTATATGTAGCCAGGGTTTATATGTCCCAGTATATAGGCAGGTGTATATGTAGCCAGTATATGTAGGCAGGGTTATACGTCCCAGTATATGTAGGCAGGTGTATATGTAGCCAGTATTTGTAGGCAGGTGTATATGTAGCCAGTATATGTAGGCAGGCGTATATGTAGCCAGTATATGTAGGCAGGCGTATATGTAGCCAGTATATGTAGGCAGGCGTATATGTAGCCAGTATATGTAGGCAGGTGTATATGTAGCCAGTATATGTAGGCAGGTGTATATGTAGCCAGTATATGTAGGCAGGTGTATATGTAGCCAGTATATGTAGGCAGGTGTATACAGTATGTAGCCAGTATATGTAGGCAGGTGTATATGTAGCCAGTATATAGGCAGGTGTATATGTGCCCAGAATAGGTAGCCAGGTGTCCCCCCAGGAGGGGAGCAGCGCAGAGAAGAGGGAGAGCCGTGGGCAGTGGTGGAGAAGGTGGGCAATCTCCCCCCCTTCCCTCACCTTAGAGTGCTCTCCCTCCCTTCCTGTCCCCTCCGGAACTAAGTGCGGTGGATGGCAGTGGGGCGGAACTTACCTTCCGTTTCTCTGTCCCGTCTGGTCTCGTCTCGTCGCTGGCGCGGGATGATTTGCCACTACTCTGGTCTGATCCAGACCAGAGCAGCGGCTGCAGAACCAGAACTTCCGGCCGGCGCTTGGAGCGCCACGGAAGGTAAGTCCCGCACGCTGCCAAGTGCCAAACGCCGCCACACTAGTATCGGAGGAGAGAGCGAGGGAGGCAGAGCACCCTAAGGTGAGGGAAGGGGGGGGGGGATATGGCCGCCTTCTCCGCAACTGCCCAAAGCTCTACCTCCACTGCGCTGCTCCCCTCCTGTTATGGGCGGCTGTCAATACTGACAGCCGCCCGGGACTTGGGGGGCTCATACCGGGATAGCGGGAGAGCCCCCCAAAATCGGGAGAATCCCGACGAAAACCGGACGGTTGAGGACTATGTAATCCAGCACTCCAAATCTGTTGGCCACACATTGAGGCGGGTCAGGGGCCACCGTACATATGCTAGATTCTTGGCAAGGCCGGCCCCAACTGGAGTACCATCTAGAATATGTACAATGCTTAATTTAAACAATTTATTCAGATGTTAATTGTTCAATGCACAGGTCCCAATGCTATACAGACACATCACTGGCCTCTAAGCTTTTGTTGTTAGGAGTGGGGGGAGGGAACTGGGCCAACAACACAGAGAAAAGAAGAGCAATGCCTTTGGCCTGTGTTTTACTGAGATGATCTGCCAGCTAAAATTGTTTGCCGATGTATCACGGGCGATCAGGTGCAGCTGTACATGTGCTTGAATGTCAACACAGGTGGTCCCGACAGGTCACCTCGGACAAGAACTATCTAGTGTTGCTGGCTAGTGTAATGGTTAAGGGCTCTGCCTCTGACACAGGCAACCTGGGTTTAAATCCCAGCTCTCTCCTGTCCAGTAAGTCAGCACCTATTTAGTAAGAATTTGGCAAGACTCTCTAACACTGCTATTGCCTATAGAGCGCATCCTAGTGGCTGCAGTTCTGGCACTTTGAGTCTGCCAGGAGAAAAGCACAATATGTTATTTGTCTTGTCTTTGTCTAGTGTGTGTAAAAGGCTTTAGTCAGGTAACTGGAACAATAAATATCTGGATAATGGGTTTCAAAAGGTTTTGTCTGGAACAAGGAAACTATCTGTGCATTTAAATATTTGTGTATTTCCTTTGATCCACTTGATCTGAAATGGTTACTTTCAGTAGTGATCATAAAAAAAACTGATGTACAGGTAGTCTTCGACTTACGAACGACCCGCCGATATGAACGGCATGGATTCTCTGTTTCCATGGGAACAAGCCAAAAAAAATGGCTTTTAAAGTGAATGGGAACAGCATTTAAAAAATATGAAGCAAATACTTAACTATGGAGAGGGAAGGCTCTGGGTCATATAGAGCCTTCTGTCTCCTCTCTCGGTGCTCTCTATCCTGTGCTGGCTCCCCCCATTTCAATCCCCGCCGAAAGGGTATGTGTAAGTCTCCGGGAGCCGTGTCCTCCCGAAGGCGTGCGGCTCCATAGTGCACACACGTGAGCATGCAAGAAAGCGTGCTTGCGCAGGTGCATTACAGGGCCGCCCTTCTTCAGGAGCACTCGGGCTCCCTAAAGACTTCTGAAGCCTCCTTCGGCCGGATAAAGCAGTATTTGACTAATTTAGTCAAATACTGCTACCGGGTGAGCCAGCACTGGATCTAGGGGACCAGGAGAGGAGCCGGAAGGCTCTATAGGACCCAGATGCAAAAGACTGGTGTATGGTAATACGGTTATCAGGTCTCGGGTTACCTGAACACTTGCCGTTGCCTTGCCTCAGCTGGATTGCTCATACAGCTCGTGTAGCATCAAAACAAAAAAGAGACGGCACACCACTGGCTCTACAAACTTGCTGTGTATTAATCGAACAAACACTACATGTTACGGATAAAAATCCTTCCTCAGGTTTTGCAGAGCCAGTGGTGTGCCGTCTCTTTTTTGTCTATAGGACCCAGAGCCTTCCCTCTCCTTGGGTAAGTATCTGTCTCATTTTTTTAAATGCGGTTCCCATTCACTTTAAAGAGAACCCGAGGCAGGATTCTTACAACTCAATCTGCACACAGAGGCTGGGTCTGCCTATAGAGCCCAGCCTCTGTTGCTATTTAGCTTCCTCCAAAGCCCCCCCCTGCGCGCTGTGAGACCCCATAAATCACAGCCGCGCTGGCGACACGCAGTGTTTACCTCACTAATGCCAGTCTCGCCGCTCCCCCGCCTCCTGAATCGCTTCGGTCCCCGCCCACGCCCCTTTCCTCCCCGCTGATTGGATGGAAGGGACGCAGGCGGGGACCGGAGCGATTCAGGAGGCGGGGGAGCAGCCGAGACTGACATTAGTGAGGTAAACACAGCACGCACAGCGTGGCTGTGTTTTATGGGGTCTCGCAGCGCGCAGGGGGGGGGGGGGGGTTGGGGGAAGCTAAATAGAAACAGAGGTTGGGCTCTATAGGCAGACCCAGCCTCTGTATAGGGATTGTGTTGTAAGAACCCCGCCTCGGGTTCTCTTTAAACTTATATAAACAGGTTCAAAGAGCAGAGGTGACACAGGGGGACACTGGAGGCACAGGGGGCACAGAGGAGGTATAGGGGACAGAGATGGCAAAGTGTTCCGACATAAGAACAGATTCAGGTTAAGAACGAACTTACAGTCCCTATCTCGTTCGTTAACCGAGGATTACCTGTATGTAGTGAGTGCTTCAATTACTTTTTTTTTTTTTTCAGAATTTGCTATCATGATCTTCCAATGCTAATTACTTAGTGAATAGACCAATGGAACACGTGAGCGGTTCAGGAATCTCAGACTTCCCTGGGCAGCATCCTTGTTGTCTTTATCTGACTCTGTCTGATTGCTCACTCAAAAACATCTACTGTATATACTCGAGTATAAGTCTAGAAATGTAGGTCTGACTCACTCAATAAAAGTATAGGGGTCGACTTATACACGAGTCACAAACAATACGTTTCCATGCACTTCCATATTTTCAAAACAGGAAGTTACTGCAAGCGAGCATCACTTCCTGTTGGGCTGTCAGCCAGAACGAGATTTCCACCTACTTATGCGGTAATCCCCAAAGGCCTGGCACTGCACCCTTGCCGCCAATTCTAAAGCTGGCCACTAACGGTCCAATTTCTAGCGAAAAATCGTTAGAGCGATCAGAAATTCTGAACGGATTGGTTGTAAATAATCTCAGTTGATGGGCACAATCGATAATGAACGATTATAAAAAAAACAATCGTCCAATTGAATTTTCGTTGAACCAAAATTTTGATTTTCTTGTTGGTCGTGATAGATAGGAAGCAATGATTGGTTGGTTGATGGTGTAGTGAACGATTTTCATCCAATCAGAATTTCTGATTGCTCGAACGATTTTTCGCTAGAAATTGGACAGTTAGTGGCCACCTTTAGTGTAAAAACGACCTTAGAGAATCACATCATGTGTGCTTTGACATTGCAGCATGTGAAGTGAAGTTGCTTCATTGTTAACCAAAATACTGGCAGTGGCAAATCAGCTAGTTACAAAGAAAAAGATTTCCTATGTAACAGAACCAGGTTTACAGTGATGCAATTTGATAGCTTACCAACAATTATGTTTCTTAATGAAGAACAGGTCATGTGCCTAAGCTTTAACCTTTTCCAATCTTGTGTTGAATTATGTACGACATTGGCCTCTTCCAGCATAAGTCCAATGGCAGACATCGTCTGATACAGGAAAAATGGCTGCCGCCATGTAGCGTTGTTACCCGGTAAACTCAGGCACAACGTCAGCAACTTTGAATCAACTTGTTGGACTAAGTCGCCGCTGGACCCATTCTTCACCACCGCGCCACATCATTTCAATATTATGTGGGCACGTTTGGGCTTGCCACTAAGGACCCCGTTGGCAGATCTAGTGTGGCACAGCGGCACCCTATGTGGATCAAAGTGTTGGCTTGTTTCCCTTCCAACACCACCCTATGTCATGTAATATTGCTGTTATGCTTGCATGCGTGCAATGAGGGCAGAGCTACAGGGCCTTAAAGGCTATCCTACATGATATTTTTAATAAATTAAAAATGTGATTAGAAACGTAACGCCTGCTTACGTGAACTACAGCAATGGATGAATGACAACTGGCTGAAACTAAATGCAGACAAAACTGAAGTCCTTCTGATAGGAGGGCAGAGCATGATAACAAAACAACTTAACTTGCAGTCTTCACCACTGGGAATAGGAGGCACGGATCTGCGCAGCTCTGATCATGTGCGTAGCCTGGGAGTTCTAATTGATTGGGATTTAAAGTTCAGAACTCAAATCTCTGCTGTGGTGAAATCATCCTATTTTCACCTGAAGAACATTGCAAAAATCAAGCACCTCATACCCCCAGAAGATCTGCCAACCTTAGTCCACGCCTTCATCACATCCCGACTGGACTACTGCAATGCTCTCTACACTGGCCTTCCAAAAAAGGTCTTGTACCGACTACAGCTGATACAGAATACTGCTGCCAGACTGCTAACCAACCAACCCCGTCACTGCCACATAACGCCAGTCCTGCACTCCCTTCACTGGCTACCTATAGAATGGAGGGTCCTATTCAAGATCGGCCTACTGACATTTAAATCCCTGAATAATTTAGGCCCTGGATACATGAAAGATATGTTGCAGCTGCGTAGCAATCCCCGCATTCTCAGATCAACAGGTTCTAATAATCTAGTCATACCCAGAGTCCACTTGGAAACTTTTGGTCCCAGAGCCTTCTGTCATGCTGCCCCTACGTTTTGGAACTCCTTACCTCAACAGATCAGGACAGCTCCATCCCTGGACGTGTTTAAATCCAGACTGAAAACCCACCTGTTCAGTTTGGCATTTGCAGAAATATAACTTTTGTTGTGTGAATACTTCATCCTACTAATTACTGAATCTGAGAGAGCCTAAGCGCTTTGAGTCCTATGGGAGAAAAGCGCTATAGAAATGTTATTGTATTGTATATTGTATAAAATCTAATTAAAAAAAAACTATTATAAACAAAAGCCCTCTCGAACAATGCTTGATTGTTTTATCAATCAAGCCCTGGTGATGAGTAAAGGGTATTGTTTATTAATTTGAGTGTGATGGGAGGGCTGCAGGAAGAAGCGACACACATTTAATGGCTGCATTAGCTGTGTACAGTACAGATCCAGCAGATGGGCAACTAATATTATGCTGGGAATACACCATACAAATTTCTGTTAGATTTACCTGCCAGATAGATAAAGTTCAACATGTTGAAAATGTATCTATCTTACCATCTATCTGCCGAGCAATTAGGCATTGTTCTATTCAGCAGGAGACAAACAGAAGACAATGCACCAGAGATAATAGTTACATAGTTATTTTGGTTGAAAAAAGACATACGTCCATCGAGTTCAACCAGTATAAAGTACAACACCAGCCTGCTCCCTCACATATCCCTGTTGATCCAGAGGAAGGCGAAAAAACCCTTACAAGGCATGGTCCAATTAGCCCCTAAAGGGAAAAATTCCTTCCCGACTACAGATGGCAATCAGATAAAATCCCTGGATCAACATCATTAGGCATTACCTAGCAATTGTAGCCATGGATGTCTTTCAACGCAAGGAAATAATGACCATTCTCTACAGAAAATAATGTAATTATTGATTCTCACAGAAAATCTAACAGAAAAATCTAACAGAAGAATCTAACAGAAAATTGTATGTTGTATTCCCAGCATAAGATCAAACATCTGCTAAGACCAGTGCAGTTTCTAGGCTAAAATGCACCCAGGGCGAGGGTGTAAAAATTGCGCCCCCCCTAGGTTAGATAGGTAGGTGCCTCTCAGTATAGGTTAGATTAGGTAGGTGCCCCCTAGTATAGGCTAGATTAGACAGGTGCCCCCCAGAATAGGTTAGATTAGGTAGCTGCCCCCCAGTATAGGTTAGATAAGGTAGCTGCCCCCCCAGTATAGGTTAGGTAGGTGCCCCCCAGTATAGGTTAGGTAGGTGCCCCCCAGTATAGGTTAGATAGGTAGCTGCCCCCCAGTATAGGTTAGATTAGGTAGCTGCCCCCCAGTGTAGGTTAGATAGGTAGCTGCCCCCCCAGTGTTGGTTATATTAGGTAGCTGCCCCCCAGTGTAGGTTAGATAGGTAGCTGCCCCCCAGTGTAGGTTAGATAGGTAGCTGCCCCCCAGCGTAGGTTAGATTAGGTAGGTGCCCCCCAGTGTAGGTTAGATAGGTAGCTGCCCCCCAGCGTAGGTTAGATTAGGTAGCTGCCCCCAGTATAGGTTAGATAGGTAGCTGCCCCCCAGCGTAGGTTAGATTAGGTAGCTGCCCCCAGTATAGGTTAGATAGGTAGCTGCCCCCCAGTGTAGGTTAGATAGGTAGGTGCCCCCCAGCGTAGGTTAGATTAGCAGCTGCCCCCCAGCGTAGGTTAGATTAGGTAGGTGCCCCCAGAATAGGTTAGATAGGTAGATGCCCCCAATAATGGAGGGGGGAGCCGCAGGGAGGGCAGCCCGACCTCTCCCTCCCTCTCCTCTCCCGGGCGCCCTCCATGCTCCCCCCTCAGATGCAGAGTCCGTGAGCAGCAGGGAAGCGCTGTTTACAACTCACCGGCTGCCTGGCTCCAAGCGCTGCTCTCTCGCCGCTGGTCTCCTCTCTCTGTATACATTAGTGTTGTCCGGATCATGAACGATTCGGATCTTTGATCCAAATCTATTTTATGAGTCGATCATCCGAATCATCAAAATGAGTGATTCGGATCGCAAAAGGGGCGGGGCCAGGAGCGACACGCCCCCTCTCAGCGGGCAGCGGGGTCCTGGAAGCAGAGCAGAGATGGATCGCTCTGTTGGAAGGGAGGCAGCCTTGCACAGCCACAGGTAGATGAGAGAGAGGGGACATGGGTGCCACTGCCAGATATGTGTAGAGCACACATACTGGCTGCAATGTGCTGCCCATTATAGGCTGACTGTTCCGTAGTGCTGCACAGTGAACACATGGGAAGCTTTTGGCTCAGCACAGCTCAGTAACTTTGCAGACAGTGTGATTGAAAGGCAATGTGATCCTCCTGCACTGCTGCACTTATCTTCTGGGAATGCTTTCTTTCACTGTGCGACCTTTTCTTTCAAAGTGTACAGATGAACATATAGGTGAAATATATGTAAAGCATATGACTTCAGCATGTGGGTATTACGTGCAAACATTTCTGCTCTCTGCTCGTCCCTCCTCCCATCTCTGTCCACTCCCTGCCCTCTGTCCATCTTCTCCCCTTCTCTGTGTGTCCACTCCCTCCCCTTCTCCTGTCCACAGACCTGTCCTGCTGTTCATTTCACCCCCGAATGCTTCCGGTAGTAAAATGATCCGAGATTCGGATCAAAGATCCGGATCTCTTCAATGATCCGATTCGAATCATCCGGATCATTGAAAAGATCCGAACTTCCCATCTCTAGTATACATACTGATACACGCTGCTTCCGGCTACAGGAAGCAGCGTGTATCAGTACGTATACAGAGAGAGAGAGGAGACCAGCGGCGAGAGAGCAGCGCTTGGAGCCAGGCAGCCGGTGAGTTGTAAACAGCGCTTCCCTGCTGCTCACGAACTCTGCATCTGAGGGGGGAGCACGGAGGGCGCCCGGGAGAGGAGAGGGAGGGAGAGGGAGGGCTGCCCTCCCCGCGGCTCCGGCTCCCCCCTCCATTATAGCGCCCCCCTCCCAACAGCGCCCCGGGCGGCGGCACGCTCCGCACGGGGCAAGAAACGGGGCTGGCTAAGACGTTATCTAATATCAAATGGTGCAAGGTGGCATACAGGTATCCCCTTTAAAAGGTTGGAATACACACAGAGGAAGCCCTAAGAAACTTCATAGGATCTGGACTAAATGGACAGGATGGCGAGAATTATTCACACACAATCTCCTCGACGGGATACTTGTACTCTGTTCCTGTTTATATTGATTCATTGTCATAACGAAACAATATTTTTAATAAAGGACTTTAAAATGAAAAATTACGGTAAGTAGGCAGGTAGGTAAGCGCTGCGTAATAAGTTGGCGCTTTATAAATACAATAATAATGATCTATAAGAGGTAGATATTGATCATTTACCTGATCTAATGACCTCCTTTTGGCAAAGATCTATAACAGTAGAGTTACCACGCTAGGTCAACCTGTTTAAACCAAAAATTATAACTATACTTTCCTTCAATAGTGAAATGATGGTTCATAGTGCAGAAAAGACTCTGTGCTGAGGTATGTAAACATAATACATATAAATATGTTTACATAATTGATCTAGGAGCTACAATTTCCTTATACAGGGCTTGATTATCTGCCTATTATTATTATTTATTGTATTTATAAAGCGCAAACATATTACGCAGTGCTGGACAATAAATACATACAATGTTACAAAGGATGACAGATGTAACAAGGTTATACAACACAGGACAAAGCTATACAAGGCAAACAGGGTACAAAATACATATCATGCCTATTGACTCCCCTGATTAGCTGATTGCATTTGTATCCCCTGTGGGTTCACTGTAAACAAAAGCAGTGGGCACTGCCATTATAAAGAAAATGTGCATTGGACAGTACATAGAAATTGATGCAGCTCTATTATATATTTATAATGTATATTGTGTATGGTAACTCTGAATAATGATAATTTGGGCAGACATGATGCAAGAGCCTTACCAGTAATATATCTTGATAAGAGCCACAGGCCACAGGAAAAAGGAGGTCACAAAAGCCAAAATAGGGATAAGCAAGGTCCCTCCAGCTATCAGGAACATGTTCAGTACATCCAAGTCCATATTCCTATCCGGTGGGTCCTGTCAAAAGAAAAGAAAATACATTTCAAACACAATACTAGATAAATGTTTTTGTTTTGTTTTTTAGTTAACCACTTCAGTACCAGCACCCTTTGCCCCCTTAAGGACCAGAGGCTGCTGGTGCACTAAAACGCTGTATCCTGACAAATCGCCACAATAATCCGTTGCTCCCGCCGGTCACGCCACTCTGTCCTCGCCGCAGGCTGCTCTCTCTGCCGTCTCTACGACGGCAGAGCGCTGTGCGCCGGTCTGGAGCTGCTTTCATTGGCTCCTGACCCTGTCACTCAAGGACAGGAATGACAGGGCCAATGAAAACGGCTGCTGCCCGGCTCACAGTGCTCTGCCGTCATAGAGGCGGCAGGGCAGCACATTGCAGCGGGTAGAAAGCGGCGAGAGCGTCGTTGTCGGGCGGGGACCCGCGGTGAATGGGACGTAGAGTTTACGTCCGGTCAGAACCGCAGCGCCACACGCCCGACGTAGATTTATACTGCGGTGGTCCGGAAAAAGTTAAAAATAAGTGTAGAAAGGGGATGGTAACTTCTGGGTGTTTATTATTGTCTGTTTCCCCACTGTAGAGATGTCTGACTCTGCTCATTCCCTGTCCCTGGGATCTCCATGGAGCACTGTGGCTTGGTAGTTGCAGAGGCAGGAAGTGAGTGAAGACAATCCAAATATTTGGGCATTCTAACTCTTACTCACTCTACAAAAGATGCTTTATTTGTTTTTGCCTCCTGAGACACACACATACATACACACACACGCTTTAACAAATAAAATTAATTGTTCATTAGTCTCTATCTATTAACACGGACAGTCCAATGTGGCCATAAACACGTTTATACATCTGCTAGCTTGTCATGGAAGTCTAATAAAAATATTTTGTGATGATAAAAGGTATTTGCCCAGCCACAAGCACTGTATATAAGCCCTATAGCTATAGCTGTACAGGGTTTGCAGATCTTGCTGTAGTCTGTGTCAGCCCATCAGCAATTTTATCCTTGTAATCAGCAACATCCAGGTTAGCAAAACTGTAGCTCTCAGACTTACAGTGTAGAGTCGCTGCCGTCTGCTCTTGCAGGATTTCCCCTCCAGGCCTCAGTGTCCCCTGGCATCAGCAGCACTTATGTAAGGACGGTGCAAAAGCTGGAATATGTAGCAGCAGTGCCACAGTTCCTCCCAGTCCAGGACAGAAAACTATGACCTCTTACACACACTCAGTCACCTTTGCTCATTACAGGACTGATAACAACAAATTATGTCAGTCAGATAACATGCATGGCTGGGGAATTTGGAGCTTATTTCATATTAAACTATGACCTTTCAATTTAACATTTTGAAAGGTAATGTCACTAACATTAAAATATTCATATACGGTAATAATGTTAACATTTGTACAGCGCTTTTCTCCTGTCAGACTCAAAGTGCTCTAGAGCTGCAGGCACTGAGGGTGAGCTCAGTAGGCCACCCTGGAGCAGTCGGAAGTCTTGCCCAAGGACTTGTTACTTAATAGGTAATTTACAATTACATTGCAATTTGCCCATGATAGTGATAATTTGCCTCGTGCTACATTACTGGGTGTGATTTCTGTGGCTTACCTGTGTTTTACCTTTTGCCTGATCTCTGGACTGTGTATTTTATTGCTGCCTGTGTAAGAAATGGACTGTATGCGATTCACAGCTTGCAGCCAATGTATCATTCTTAGAGCACGTTTCTGAAACAAAACCCTTCACTTCCTGCTAAATGAACTTAAAGAGAGCATGTATTCAGTAAAAATATTTACAATAAACACATGAGGTAACTTCAAATGAACACTACATAGTTACCTTGCCATCAGTTCCTCTCAGAAGCTCACCATTTTCTTCTTACAGTGATCCCTTCCAGTTCTGACAACATTTTGTCAGATCTGTAATATATCCGTTGCTGTCAGTTATAGCTGAGAGGAAAACTGATGAACCAGGTAATGTCCATGGTTCCCTATGGCTCAAGTGGGCGATGTTACAGTTTCACTGTGTGCTGACTAGAAAGCTGTTATGGGGTAATGGCCATTTTCAAAATCGAGGACGGAAAATTCCCTTGATCACAGTGAACAAACAGGACAGGAGAAAGACACTGAGGAGTAGACTACATGGAAGGTATGGATGACTTGTGTTTGCTTATTTTGACTTTTAATTTTCAGTTCAGGTTTTCTTTAACCACTTCACCACTGAGGGGTTTTACCCCTTGAGCACCAGAGCAATTTTCACCTTTCAGCGCTCCTTCCATTCATTCGTCTATTACTTTATCATTACTTATCACAATTAAATGAACTATATCTTGTTTTTTCTGCCACCAATTAGGCTTTCTTTAGGTGGGACATTATGCCAAGAATTATTTTTCTAAATATGTTTTAATGGGAAAATAGGAAAAATGTGGGAAAAAATTCATTATTTTTCAGTTTTCGGCCATTATAGTTTTTAAATAATGCATGCTACTGTAATTAAAACCCATGAAATGTATTTGCCCTTTTGTCCCGGTTATAAAACCGTTTAAATTATGTCCCTATCACAATGTTTGGCGCCAATATTTTATGTGGAAATAAAGGTGCATTTTTTTCAGTTTTGCCTCCATCCCTAATTACAAGCCCCTAGTTTATAAAGTAACAGTGTTGTACCCTCCTGACATAAAAATTTAAAAAGTTCAGTCCCTAAGGTAACTATTTATGTATTTTTTTTAATTGTAATTTTTTTAATTTTTTTTTTTAATTACGAAAAAAAAAAATGGGGAGCGTGGGAGGTAATGAGTTAATTTTTTGTGTATAAGTAATGAATTTGTATGTGAAAAATGCTTTAGGGTGTAGTTTTACTATTTGGCCACAAGATGGCAACAGTAACTTTTTGTTTAATGCGACCTCCAAGCGTCCTTCCGGACGCTTGGAGGAAGTACTAGGAGGCTGGGAAAGTTTTTTTTTTTCACAATGATCGCGCTGCTTATCGGACAAGCAGCGGATCATTGCGGGGCTTAGATCAACGAACGGGAATGGATTTTCCCGTTCATTGATCTCTGGGCGAGCGGCGTGTTTACGAGCGGGAGTGTGCGCTAGAGCGAGCAGGAGCGTGGGCAGCGGCGGGAGCGCGGAAAGTACAGATTTCTCCGTCTCTTGGGGTGAAAGGTTGGAAAAAGTGACGGAGAAATTCGTACGGGCGGGGGTAAAGTGGTTAAGGCAAAAATAAAGCTTAAATCTGCTGAAAAGCATTCTTTCAGCCAATGACACTGAGGCTCCTAAAAGGGAAGTGGTGATTGGGAGGAGTCAAGGGGGATATAGTCTTTGACCATGTGGTTTTTGGGGTTTCCTTTGTCTTGTGGTGGGTTGTTAGCTGGCCTCCTGGCTGGGTAAGATGTTATGGGTCTGTGTAATGTGGGCTGTATTTTAGGAGATATTGGAAAGCTGCATTCAGGTTACATATTAATGTATACATTGCGGGCATTATTTTCTATGGTTAATGCTTTACATTGTTGAATTGCTCTGTACTTGTTGCTTTCTGTGGCTCATCAATATCTGTACCTGTATCACAAATATCACATGCAATATAAACTTTATTTATACTGTTGTTAATATGTATTCCTTTGCCGAACGACCACCTAGAACTTATGAGAAATAGATATTGTTGTATTTATTAATATCCCATTGTTGATACAATTTTTTCAGCAATATTGGATTTCTTATACCTGGACTGACCCCGTGTTGATATTTGACCTGGTCTAATACTATCCCTGGTACCGTGCTATCTGATATCCCGTGTATGACCCTTGACTTGTAACTGGATTTGTGTTAAAATACATTTTTGTTCCTCACTTCTGATCTCTTCTTGTTGACCCGGACTGTCCACTATTCTGCCCATTGCTCCTGTCTAGTATGACTTTGGTGATGCTTCTGCCTTCTAGGCCGCAGTCTCACCTTGCGCATTAAGGCCTGGGTGTAACCAAAGTCGGAAAGCCGGAGATCCACCTGACCTCACAGGTGCATATTTATTCAGTCAATGGTCCTTCTAAGCTTAAAGGGAACCTGAACTGAGTAAAATTATTTAAAATAAGCACATAATGTAGCTGCAAACGAATATTACATACTTACCTCACCATCAGTTCTTCTCAGAAGCTCACCATTTTCTTACAGTGATATCTTCCAGTTCTGACAAGATTTTGTCAGAACTGAAATATACCAGTTGCTGTCAGTTATATATTAGCATCTGTCAGTTACAACTGAATGTGCAAGGTAATGTCCATGTTTCCCTATGGCTCAAGTGGGTGATATTACAGTTTAACAGTGTGATGACCAGGAAGCTGTTAGGGGGTAATGGCCATTTTCAAAATGGAAGACGGAGAAATCCATCGATCACAGTGGAAAAACAGTACGCAGAAGAAGAGAAGGAGGGATTTATATGGTTTGATTGTATTGCAAGGATACCTAGGAATAATCCTCTGGATGTAGAAATGTAACTAAGCAACTCTCCCTTGTAGTGAATTTGACCACAGAGTCACAAAGAATTCACCTTATACAAATCGGCCAGATTTACTATGAATCTGACTTTGCATATTCCACCTGCACATCCCTAATTTTTACAACTCAGTGAATAAGTGATTTATGCCAAATGAAATATTACAGCATGAAAAGCAATTGTCCAATGTATAACCCCCTATGTCCTACAGGGCGTGTCTGTAACTGGGAGCGCTCTGGACATGCGTATGACGTCACTATGTCATGCACATGATGTCATACACATGTGCAGAGCGCTCCCAGCCACAGATGCGCGCTGTAGGATGCACGCAGCCTGGCCAGCGCAGTAAAGCCCGACTCCAGCGACCCGGAAAAGGGTCAGGTACGATAGGGGGGCTAGAGCGGTAAGCATCAGGACAGGTGATAGCATATGTACACTTCCTGATCACTGTGATTGGTTCACAGTGATCAGTAGGTCAGGAGCCAATAATATTGGCCTCAATTCACTAAACTTATCTCCTGTCTTTAATAACTCTTCTAGAGTTGTTACCATGGTGATAAGGCATGTAGTATTCAGGAAACATTTTACCTCAGGCAAGCCTAAAGTTAACGCTTCTGTCTTTAAATTAACTCTCCAATCCTTAAAATAACTCCAGAGTTAAAGACAGGCTGTTAATTAGCTGCATGTGAAAATAACTACAGAGGAGGTAAATTAACTACAGAGGAGGTAAATTAACTACAGGAGAGGTAACTTAAGGAATGAAGAGGTAAGATAACTCTCTCACGTGTGGAGGTAAGTTTTCTCTTGCCTTATCTCTAGCATGATCTTAGTGAATTGAGGCCAATGGCCTCAATTCACTAAGGTTATCTCCTGTCTTTAATAACTCTTCTAGAGTTGTTACCATGGTAATAAGGCATGTAGTATTCAGGAAACATTTTACCTCAGGCAAACCTAAAGTTAACTCTTCTGTCTTTAAGTTAACTCTTCAATCCTTAAAATAACTCCAGAGTTAAAGACAGGCTGTTTATTAACTGCATGTGAAAATAACTACAGAGGAGGTAAATTAACTACACAGGAGGTAAAATAACTACAGAGGAGGTAACTTAACTACAGAGGAGGTAACTTAAGGAATGAAGAGATAAGATAACTCTCTCTTATGTGGAGGTAAGTTTTCTCTTGCCTTATTATCTCCAGCATGATCTTAGTGAATTGAGGCCAATGTCTCCTAGATACGGAGTTCTGTGCCAGAGGGGACGTGCTATTGTATCCCATGCATGGGATTGGGCGGCAATAAAACTACGCTGCAGTAGGCTTAGGCAGCCACAAGTGTGGCGTACTTTGAACTAAAGGACACTTAATCATGAAAAATTGTAAAATACATACATATAAATGTACATTTCTCCCAGAGTAAAATGCACTACTACTTATAAACTACTTTTTTCCAATGCTTCTGTCGTTTACTGTAGGTAGTGAAAATTTGACAGGTGTGTCAGGTTTTGGACTAGTCCATCTCCTCATGGGGGTTTCTCAGTTATTTCTTAATGTAGTCATGCATTTCCACTAAACAGGAGTACACATAATGTTGTACAAAGAGAGTGTGGCGATGAGAAGCATTTTCGTCAAGCACTTGTCAAATATGTTTAAAGGGAACTTAAACTGAGAGGGATATGGATGTTTCCTTTTAAACAATACCATTTGCCTGGCATTCTGCTGATCTCTTTGGCTGCAATAGTGGCTGAATCACAAACCTGAAACAAGCATGCAGCTAATCCAGTCTGACTTCAGTCAGAGCACCTGATCTGCATGCTTGCTGAGGGGCTGTGGCTAAAAGTATTAGAGACACAGGATCAGCAGAAGAGTCAGGCAACTGGTATTATTTTAAAAGGGAAAATCCATATCCTTCTCAGTTTAGGTTCCCTTTAACCAGCCTGGCGGTATGGACGAGCTCAGCTCGTCCATCACCGCCGGAGGCTGCCGCTCAGGCCCTGCTGGGCCGATTTGCATGAAATAAAGTGCAGCACACGCAGCCGGCACTTTGCCAGCCGCGTGTGCTGCCCGATCGCCGCCGCTCTGCGGCGATTCGCCGCGAGCAGCGGCGAAAGAGGGTCCCCCCAGCCGCCCGAGCCCTGCGCAGCCGGAACAAATAGTTCCGGCCAGCGCTAAGGGCTGGATCGGAGGCGGCAGACGTCAGGACGTCGGCTGACGTCGATGACGTCACTCCGCTCGTCGCTATGGCGACGATCTAAGCAAAACAAGGAAGGCCGCTCATTGCGGCCTTCCTTGTTTATTCTGGGCGCCGGAGGCGATCGGAAGAACGCCTCCGGAGCGCCATCTAGTGGGCATTCATGCAGCCAACTTTCAGTTGGCTGCATGAAATAGTTTTTTTTTTATTAAAAAAAACCCCTCCCGCAGCCTCCCTGGCGATCTTATCAGAACGCCAGGGTGGTTAAAGGGACCCAGTGCTAGAACGACGGGGAGTAAGAGGTTAAGGGAAGCCTCTGGACCAGCCAGAAGCTTCCCACTACTATCTATTTTTAATCCAACTTTCACTTCCGGTATGCTTTAAGTATGTATAGGGGACAATGAAATCTCCCAACTATCAAGAGAAAGGGCTTGATTCACAAAAGAGTGCTAACTGTTAGCACGGCCGTTTTCGCTCGAATTTTCGCATTGCGTTTTATAACGTTTTGCGAATTTTTGCGCGAAATCAATATCGTTTTCGTGTGAAGATTCGCGTTTGCGCGCAAAAACGTTATCGTTTCGCGGCCGTGCCAACAGTTAGCACTCTTTTGTGAATCAAGCCCAAAGTGTTAAAGACCTCTATTTCAATTGCATATCATGTATCCTCCAATAAGATAAACTAAAATGCACAACTGTACCCAAGAAGGGCTATGGACAAAACATTAGACTATTCTGAAGTGGTCTTCTATGTCACATATAGACTATCTACATGTTCTGTTGCTATGGAGGAAGGAGGATCAATGGCATGGTGCACGGTGGAACAGCTTCAATTGGCAGGGTGAACAGGGGAGCTATGGGATTGGCCTGAGGCGATACATCACTCCGTATCGCTCAGTGATGCATCAATAGCCACCATACACTAGATTCCTGCCCTGACTGGCTGCCTCGGCCGAGAGCCATCGAGCGAGTGTACAAGACTTGTAAAAATCACTGCATGAGCTAAGGATCACTTCCAAAATTCCAAAAACTTGTCTGTGTACACAGTTCATTACTGCATTCAAAACTCTACACAAAGAAGAAACCATACATAAGCAGGACCCAAAAACACAAGAACCTTCTGTGGGCTCAAGGTCCTTCAAAGTGGAATTAAACTTACTAAGCTAAAATTGAAGTACTACTCTTAAGGCTCATACACACATCAGACTATAGTCTTTGGAAAATGAAAGATCACAGACCAATCTTACCACCCTTCATGTAGTATGAGAGCCATACTCTACACAGTCTATTCAATGGAGCTGAACTCCACATCAGAAAAAAATCTTTGCAAGATGCTGCACACAAAGATGCTGTACAGAAACAAAAGATCAGGATCTGCAAAAGATCTGTTCCTGCCAAAAATCCATTCCTGCAAATTGCAATGATAGTCTATGAGATCTGCAGATCATCATACACACATGATTTAACTGACATTCATCTGCAGATCAAGCAATCATCCGCAGATCTGAAAATCCATCCTGGTGGATCTGATCTGCAGATGAATGTCAGTTAAAGCATGTGTGTATGATGATCTGCAGATCTCATAGACTATAATTGCAATTTGCAGGAATGGATTTTTGGCAGGAACAGATCTTTTGCAGCTACAGATCTTTTGAGTGTGTGCAGCATGTTTGTGTGCAGCATCTTGCAAAGATTTTTTTCTGATGGGGAGTTCAGCTCATAGAATATACTGTGTAGAGTAATGGCTCTCATACTACATGAAGGGTGGCAAGATTGGTCTGTGATATTTCATTTTCCAAAGACTATAGTCTGATGTGTGTATGCACCTTTAGGTACATAAAAGAACATTTGAAAGCATTACCTGTGTGTAAACATTTTTAATTTCAACGCAGAGAACAGCAAAAGTTTGTACTGCTCTGCTAATCATCAAATGTAATAATTGCTGGCCAGGATAAGCTCTCTGCTGGTCTCTTTACTCTGCACCACCTCCTTCCTCTACCGAATAGACAAGTTACCGTGGCAAAGGCTGAGTCACTTCATGTGTATAATTCACAATTCTTGGCAATCCTGAACAAGACACTTAGGGCCCTTTTCCATTGGCTAAAGTGATGCGATGCAGCTACATATCACTTTCGCCAGCGCCCACGTCACTTCCGCATCTCCCGATGCGAAAGTCAATTGAAGGGATGGGACACGGCTGCGGGCGGATGCGGGCGTGCGAGAATCTGCAGCATGCTGCAGATTCTCAAATCGCTCTGCACCTTTTCGCACAACATGCACGCAGTGGAAACTGTTCCATTGCCGTGCATGGGTTTCATCATACCCGCGGTGTGACGCAGCTATGTAGCCGCATCGCACCGCTTCTAGTGGAAACGGGCCCTTATTTAAAGGAATACTGTAGGGGGGTTGGATGAAAATGAGTTGAACTTACCCAGGGCTTCTAATAGTCCCCTGCTGACATCCTGTTCCCGCGCAGCCACTCACCGATGCTCCGGCCCCGCCTCCGGTTCACTTCTGGAATTTCAGACTTTAAAGTCTGAAAACCACTGCGCCTGCATTGCCGTGTCCTCACTCCCGCTGATGTCACCAGGAGCGTACTGCGCAGGCACAGACCATACATCAGCGGTAGCGAGGACACAGCAACACAGGCGCAGTGGTTTTCAGACTTTAAAGTCTGAAATTCCAGAAGTGAACTAGAGGCGGGGCCGGAGCATCGGTGAGTGGCTACGTGGGCACAGGATGTTTGCGGGAGACCATTAGAAGCCCCGGCTAAGTTCAACTCATTTTCCCCCGACCCCCTACAGTATTCCTTTAATGCATATACATAGTAAAGAATATAGTGAAGCACCTTCTCTGCTATTCATTTGATGTGCCACGGCCAGATCCGGCAGCACTCCAGATCAAATTCCAATGTGCATCAGCAAGCCGGCACCATCTATTTCAAATGCTCTTTTATTGAATCAAATGCTTGTAATCCATTATAGCAACGTTTCAAAGCATACACGCTTCTTTGTCAAGCTAGGTTACAAGGCAAATACATATTTGCCTTGTAACCTAGCTTGACAAAGAAGCGTGTATGCTTTGAAACGTTGCTTTAATGCATATACAGGAAGCACTAACATCCTAACAAATGCAAAGGTTATTTGAATACTAGTAAATAATATTTGTCATTATATATTCATTGTTAATTCTAAATCATCTAAATCTAAATAAAGTGTGGAAATCACTGACATAAAAAGTAATGGTTAATCACTTGTAGGAGGAAAACAGAAACGGTCACCGAGGGCCCAATGTAGTGTAGTTGTATGTAGTATAACCAGGTCGTGGAGAAAGATATAAACGTGTGCTGTTATACTCACTCACAAGTGTGGGTTACCTCAAAGGCAACCACTGTATAGGCGGATGGGGAGCATTAGGACCTGACCCCACTCAGGTTAAGAAGTCGCTCTCTGTAGATAGGAGACAAGGGGTAAAAACCCTCCACCGAGGGTGGACTCACGAATGTAACAAGGATGAAACAGAGGTACCAATCCTATATAATAATTCCTGTGTCCCTGTGTCCATGCTTTTTTCTCACTGCGCATGCGCGACATGCATGCGGTCATTCGAGCAGGAGGAGGACAGAGCTAGGGGTGTGGGGGCGTGTGCGCGCACAGTGCGAGCTTATATGTGGTGGGAGGTGAGGGAGGCCTAGAGCCCATTATATTAACGGGCTTAAGTTCACTAGTAACAAGATAAAACCATTAAAAAGAGGCGGTAGTGGTGGACTTACTTCCCCAGTAAGTAGACACTGAATTGGTTGATTTAATAGTTAAAGAGAACCAGAGATGAAGCAACCTCATGTATTTTACCTTATAAATCAGTGGGAACATGACAGTAAACACCTAATCTGCTCTTTGTTACATTGTTCTCTGTTTAATTTGCCTGTTATCACCTCTAAGATAAGAATCCCGACTAAGCAGTCGGTCTGGCTTTGCTACAGAATAATTATAGCTGAGACTGTGTTCTTTGCTGTCTTCAAGTCCAAGCCTGCCCCCTGCTGGCTTTGCTCAGGAATCATTATAGCTGAGTCATTATAGCAAAGCCAGACTCAATGCTCAGTCCGGGATTCTTATCTCAGCTAGATAACAGACACTTTTAGCAGTGAGGATGGAACAGAGAGCATGGTAAATGTTTTCTCTAATGTTCCCACTGATTTCTATGGTAAAATACACAAGGGTGCTTCGTCTCTGGTTCACTTTAACAATGAAATTTATTTATACACTCCACAATGAAATTGTGGAGTGTATAAACCAATTCTATGTCTATTTACTGGGGAGATAAGTCCACTACTACCTCCTCTTTTAAACTGTTGTATCCAGTTATTGGCACCTCCGTTCCATCCTTGATACAAGTAATGGTTAATGATCAGCACTGATATAACTAATCCAGATAATGTATGATTAATATTATTTTATGCTAATAAAATCATGCCTAATCAATACAAACCAAGTAAATGGACAAAAAGTCTACTAAAAAGATCTCATATTAGTACTTACCGTATAAGTAAGTAGTCCTTGGGTAAGACTCCCTAACTCTGCAGGCTATTTAGCACACCCGCAACTTTAGTGGCTACTGCTCTCAATCGCTAATAGGAGAAAAGCGCTATACAAATATTGGCATTATTATTATTATTTGATTCTTTTAGGACTCTGTGGCAGTTGATCAGCAAACAGGCAATAGATTAGCACATTCAATTGAAGAATACTGTCCAAGTATTAAATAATAATAATAATAATAAATACTGTAGTAATTAAATAACAGGAAGAACGGTTTTGCTTTCCAGAGATCCATACACTGACTTTGGTTCATACAGTAACAATGGATGAGACACCAGAGAAATGAGGGGGACTATGTTGTGTGTCTGTGTCACATACACAGTCATTTATCCTGCTGACATTGAGAAGCTGCAAAGCATGCAGATCTGTGCTGTTTTCTCTCCCATGAGGCTATGATGCCCAGAGGCTCTGTGC